>NC_034175.2:49081536-49121536 GCF_002021735.2 Oncorhynchus kisutch | reverse complement strand
GCCTGACACAGACACGCTGCATGGTGGCAGGGGACGGCCTGGTCCCCACCTGTCCCACTGGCGTGGCCTGAGAGGTGACGGAGAAGAGAGGGAGGAGGAGGGATAAACAGAAAGAGAGAGAGAGGGAGGGATAAACAGAGAGCGACAGAGAGAGGTAGGGCTAGGAGGGATGAGGAGAGGCTTGTAGGAAGAAGCCTGAGGCGGGTGTTGAATAGGATATGTAGAAATAGGAGTGAGAGTGGAGGCTTCAGATAATAAAGAATAGAATAATTTGGAGACATTGTATAATTATTTTCTTAAAAGGATCAAATGGAAACTGCAGAGCTGGAAAGTGTAAGTTCACAGGGAAGAGGAAATGGTGTGTTTGTTATCAAACACAGAGCTACATATAACACACCACATGGCACCGCATGGCAGACCTACATTGTACTTCCATGATGCAAAGCGGAAAACCTCGACTGCAGTGATGGAGCATATGAGTAAGGGAGGGGTGTTTGTTTTCGCTCAGCCTCGTGAAGCCATAGCCTAAGTCCCTCTGTCTTGGCAGTCAGGAGTCACAGGGTTAAACCCACTTGCCAAGTCCCTGCAAGCCTGGGCTGGGTGGTGCTGGGCGGTGCTGGGCCCCCCTGCTACTCCCCTCCACTGCACCTCCCCCTGCGTCTCCTCATCCCTCCTCTGCTCAGCCCAATTCAGATGTCATGTGTGTATTCTCCCCGGATCAAAGGGAGGTCACGTTAATTAACAGATTTCACACTCCTCTGCCAGCAAACACCCCCGTCTGTCCTCTCCTCCTTTCCTTCCCTCCCCTTCCTCCCCTCCCTTCTTTCTCCACGCCTCAGATTCGACGCAGTGTCAGAGAGGCATAAGACATGTTAATTACTGGCTCAGGTTAATGAGCAAAAAAGGAAGAGCCAATCAGAGCACTCGGCTAGGGGTCATAGATGAAGGTCACGGCGGGGGCCTGGCCAGTAGGGGTGATCCAGGAGTGACGGAGGTGATCCCCTGCTTTCATCCATGTCGTCCAGTGAGGGTGTTGAGTCAGGGATCCGATCACCTGGTGGCGATTATGAAAGGAAACTCTTGACTCTTGCCTCTGGGGGGTGAGCAGTGTGTGTGTGCATGTGTGCATGTGTGTATGTGTGCATGCACACATATGTGTTTGTGTGTGTCTATGGCCTTTTCTTGCTTGGGCAAAAGTCTGTCCTCCATCTTCTCTGCTCCGTCCTCTCTCCTCCATAACGCGGAACCGAGAAGTGGTCGAGGAATGTGTAATTTCGGAACATGGTCCTCCCCTCCTCGATAGCCTCCTTTTGATGATGAAGCACAAGTGTATCCTGCCGCGGAAGAGTGCTGATATCTGCCACACCACCTTTGAATCAGATGTTATATTGTCAGAGGAGAAAAGCATGCACACATTGAAAACTATATTCTACTTATCCTTTTATCTATATGATGTCTTGCACAACTAACTTCATTTGTTTTTATCAATTTACACATTTATTTTGGGATCCACCCACGTAAACAGAATTTGCCTGATGATGCGCGAGCGGAGAAAGAGCTTCTCATTTCATTTTCCACAATTACCTTTGACCTTTTTCAAAAGGAGGCGAGGGAGGACAGAGGAGAGAGGACGCAAGAGTTGAGCAAATCTAATTGAGAAAACTCCTATGATCCGCACCTGGTGCTCCTCTCTTCCAGATGCTGCCTGGGCTAGGAGACACCTTTGAAGGCACACCAACTTTGGACCCCAGCCCAAATCACTGGAGTGCCTGGATGCCTTTTGAAGAGTTCCCTCTCAGTCCCATCACTCTTGCTGAGTGCACACAGAAGCGTCTCCAGTCTCCCATCGCTTGCAGACGTCCCAGGGTCCCAGCGTTTGGCATGGGCCGTAATCGTTTGTTATTAGTGACACGCCGTGTCCCACGCATACAAAATCAGCAGAAGGCAAGGGCAGAGGACACAGAGGACGGGAGGAAAGTGAGGTCTTGCATATTACTGACTGCCTGTCTAGCTGGCTGGGCGATAGACACGGAACCAGACATTGTGGGGCGTGTGGTACACAGGCACCCAGTCTGCATGATAATGGAGAAAGTTTGGACTGGAGAGGAGAGGAAACGGGGGAGAGGAGAGGAGAAGAGAGGAGGCGGAGGAAAGGAAAGGAGAGGAGAGATAGCAGTCAGTCCTGTTTCCTGCAAAAGTATAAGGCCTCCATCTCCACCCTCTGGGCACATAGGCCTTTACATGCCTAATAGTATTCCACCTCTGCCAGATAGAGAGAAACATAAAAATATATTCTGGGAATTTGACTCCTGCTTGGATTGTGTTGATAACAATCAAATGTTGTCATCAGATGTGATGTGATGCTATGTTATGTTTTCACCAATTCATGGAGGACAGTCATGCATAGCTGGATTGTGATGAGTATTATCTAAATATCTACTCCTCATCACCATGTATTCCACAGGATGTTGGCATCCCATTGGCTGGAGCTACATAATCCCTCCCTCCCTCCCTCCAACCAATCCTGTGTGGAATCTGAGGTTAGAGGTCACATTATTTTTACCAGGGTTCAGCCTAGAGGACTATGGGAAGGAAAGGCTGTCCCTTCATAAACACATTCCATTCCATTGATTCCATAGCCGGCAACATTCATTTGGACCACAGAAACGGTATATTTCTATGAGTATATTTAAATGCACACTAATAATTCGATATTAAACTGATTAGGGTAGGCTGAGTGTGGCAATAGTCATGTAAACACCTTACTCTGCGTATCTTAATCAGCGTAAGGTCAAAATCGATGTCAGCCGACTAGAAGCACCTGGTTTTCTGAGCAATCTTTCTAATTATTAGGACCTGTAAAACAGCTTCATTGGAATTCAAGCGGTGTATTTGATCTGTGCGTGTGCCAGCACCGGTATGCGCAGGAGAAGTGAGTCTGGAAAAACTCAAAGTATGCATCTTAGAAATAGTTTTCACATACAAACTTTATGTCTGAGGTCAGAATCAAATATGCTTGGCAAAAATAACATGGTCACTGTGGTAGAATGTTTATTTTGATTGTCATTTATCAAAAGTCCCATCGAGTAGCCTCATTTCAGATGTGTCCATGTAAACAGGATAATAGGGAAATACTTATTCTTGCAAAGCATGTCAACTTTTAAATGAACTATATATTAATCTGACTATCCACAATAATTGTATTATTGTGTGCATGTAACCGTGCTCAGGGATTTGGATTTCTCTAGGGTTGAATATGAACTAAACATGAATGGATGTTGGTGATGGATGCAGTAAAGTGTTTCAGAACCATAAATGACAAGAGGGTGGGACTGACTTATTTGTCTGTAGAAACCCTTCAACCAATGAATTCAAATGCATGCTTCTCTGTTATTGATCCGGAAATATCCTGTCTGTAATTAAGTCACAATAAATCTATGGTAACTTTGTTCAGCAGCAGGATAGCAGCACAGAGGTCAGTGTATTCAACCAGCAGGTTCACACCTGCCCTTCAGGCAACCAATCACCAATCCATGACTTCCACAATCCTTAGAAAGAGAGAAGAAGAAGAATCAAATGGAAGATGGAGAGAGAATAAACAACAGACAGAAGTAAAGGGAACTGAAGGGAACACATTAATACCCTCTGGAAACTCTTAACTCTGCCTGGACCTGGATCATTACTGCAGCTTCATTAGTGTTCCCAAGTTAGTGTTCCCACTCCCTACTGCTGTGTCTGTGTGTTATACTCCCTACTGCTGTGTCTGTGTGTACACTCCCTACTGCTGTGTCTGTGTGTTACACTCCCTACTGCTGTGTCTGTGTGTACACTCCCTACTGCTGTGTCTGTGTGTTCCCACTCCCTACAGCTGTGTCTGTGTGTTATACTCCCTACTGCTGTGTCTGTGTGTTATACTCCCTACAGCTGTGTCTGTGTGTTATACTCCCTACTGCTGTGTCTGTGTGTTATACTCCCTACTGCTGTGTCTGTGTGTTATACTCCCTACAGCTGTGTCTGTGTGTTACACTCCCTACTGCTGTGTCTGTGTGTTATACTCCCTACTGCTGTGTCTGTGTGTTATACTCCCTACTGCTGTGTCTGTGTGTTACACTCCCTACTGCTGTGTCTGTGTGTTATACTCCCTACAGCTGTGTCTGTGTGTTACACTCCCTACTGCTGTGTCTGTGTGTTACACTCCCTACTGCTGTGTCTGTGTGTTACACTCCCTACTGCTGTGTCTGTGTGTTACACTCCCTACTGCTGTGTCTGTGTGTTACACTCCCTACTGCTATGTCTGTGTGTTACACTCCCTACTGCTGTGTCTGTGTGTTACACTCCCTACTGCTGTGTCTGTGTGTTACACTCCCTACTGCTGTGTCTGTGTGTTACACTCCTACTGCTGTGTCTGTGTGTACACTGCTGTGTCTGTGTGTTACACTCCCTATTGCTGTGTCTGTGTGTTACACTCCCTACTGCTGTGTCTGTGTGTTACACTCCCTACTGCGGTGTCTGTGTGTTACACTCCCTACTGCCGTGTCTGTGTGTTACACTCCCTACTGCTGTGTCTGTGTGTTACACTCCCTACTGCTGTGTCTGTGTGTTACACTCCCTACTGATGTGTCTGTGTGTTACACTCTCTACTACTGTGTCTGTGTGTTACACTCTCTACTACTGTGTCTGTGTGTTACACTCCCTACTGCTGTGTCTGCGTGTTACACTCCATACTGCTGTGTGTGTTACACTCCCTACTGATGTGTGTTACACTCCATACTGCTGTGTGTGTTACACTCCCTACTGCTGTGTCTGTGTGTTACACTCCCTACTGCTGTGTCTGTGTGTTACACTCCATACTGCTGTGTGTTACACTCCCTACTGATGTGTGTTACACTCCATACTGCTGTGTGTGTTACACTCCCTACTGCTGTGTCTGTGTGCTACACTCCCTATTGCTGTGTCTGTGTGTTACACTCCCTACTGCTGTGTCTGTGTGTTACACTGCCTACTGCTGTGTCTGGGTGTTACACTTCATGCTGCTGTGTGTTACACTCCCTGCTGCTGTGTCTGTGTGTTACACTCCCTACTACTGTGTCTGTGTGTTACAGTTCATACTGCTGTGTGTTACACTCCCTACTGCTGTGTCTGTGTGTTACACTCCCTACTGCTGTGTGTTACACTCCATACGGCTGTGTCTGTGTGTTACACTCCCTCCTGCTGTGTGTGTGTGTTACACTCCATACTGCTGTGTGTTACACTCCCTACTGCTGTGTGTGTTACACTCTCTACTGCTGTGTGTGTTACACTCCTGAATGCTGTGTCTGTGTGTTTTATATTCCCTACTGCTGTGTCTGTGTGTTATACTTCATACTGTTGTGTCTGTGTTACACTCCCTACTGCTGTGTCTGTGTGTAACACTCCCTACTGCTGTGTCTGTGTGTTCCACTTCATATTGTTGTGTCTGTGTTACACTCCCTACTGCTGTGTGTGTTACACTCCCTACTGCGGTGTCTGTGTGTTACACTCCCTACTGCGGTGTCTGTGTGTTACACTCCCTACTGCTGTGTCTGTGTGTTACACTCCCTACTGCTGTGTCTGTGTGTACACTCCCTACTGCTGTGTCTGTGTGTTACACTCCCTACTGCTGTGTCTGTGTGTTACACACCCTACTGCTATGTCTGTATGTTACACTCCCTACTGCTGTGTCTGTGTGTTACACTCCCTACTGCTGTGTCTGTGTGTTACACTCCCTACTGCTGTGTCTGTGTGTTACACTCCCTACTGCTGTGTCTGTGTGTTACACTCCCTACTGCGGTGTCTGTGTGTTACACTCCCTACTGATGTATCTGTGTCTTACACTCTCTCCTACTGTGTCTGTGTGTTACACTCTCTACTACTGTGTCTGTGTGTTACACTCCCTACTGCTGTGTCTGCGTGTTACACACCATACTGCTGTGTGTGTTACACTCCCTACTGATGTGTGTTACACTCCATACTGCTGTGTGTGTTACACCCCCTACTGCTGTGTCTGTGTGTTACACTCCATACTGCTGTGTGTGTTACACTCCCTACTGATGTGTGTTACACTCCATACTGCTGTGTGTGTTACACTCCCTACTGCTGTGTCTGTGTGCTACACTCCCTATTGCTGTGTCTGTGTGTTACACTCCCTACTGCTGTGTCTGTGTGTTACACTCCCTACTGCTGTGTCTGGGTGTTACACTTCATACTGCTGTGTGTTACACTCCCTACTGCTGTGTCTGTGTGTTACACTCCCTACTACTGTGTCTGTGTGTTACAGTTCATACTGCTGTGTGTTACACTCCCTACTGCTGTGTGTTACACTCCATACTGCTGTGTCTGTGTGTTACACTCCCTCCTGCTGTGTGTGTGTGTTACACTCCCTACTGCTGTGTCTGTGTGTTACACTCCCTACTGCTGTGTCTGTGTGTTACACTCCCTACTGCGGTGTCTGTGTGTTACACTCCCTACTGCCGTGTCTGTGTGTTACACTCCCTACTGCTGTGTCTGTGTGTTACACTCCCTACTGCTGTGTCTGTGTGTTACACTCCCTACTGATGTGTCTGTGTGTTACACTCTCTACTACTGTGTCTGTGTGTTACACTCTCTACTACTGTGTCTGTGTGTTACACTCCCTACTGCTGTGTCTACGTGTTACACTCCATACTGCTGTGTGTGTTACACTCCCTACTGATGTGTGTTACACTCCATACTGCTGTGTGTGTTACACTCCCTACTGCTGTGTCTGTGTGTTACACTCCCTACTGCTGTGTCTGTGTGTTACACTCCATACTGCTGTGTGTTACACTCCCTACTGATGTGTGTTACACTCCATACTGCTGTGTGTGTTACACTCCCTACTGCTGTGTCTGTGTGCTACACTCCCTATTGCTGTGTCTGTGTGTTACACTCCCTACTGATGTGTCTGTGTGTTACACTGCCTACTGCTGTGTCTGGGTGTTACACTTCATGCTGCTGTGTGTTACACTCCCTGCTGCTGTGTCTGTGTGTTACACTCCCTACTACTGTGTCTGTGTGTTACAGTTCATACTGCTGTGTGTTACACTCCCTACTGCTGTGTCTGTGTGTTACACTCCCTACTGCTGTGTGTTACACTCCATACGGCTGTGTCTGTGTGTTACACTCCCTCCTGCTGTGTGTGTGTGTTACACTCCATACTGCTGTGTGTTACACTCCCTACTGCTGTGTGTGTTACACTCTCTACTGCTGTGTGTGTTACACTCCTGAATGCTGTGTCTGTGTGTTTTATATTCCCTACTGCTGTGTCTGTGTGTTATACTTCATACTGTTGTGTCTGTGTTACACTCCCTACTGCTGTGTCTGTGTGTAACACTCCCTACTGCTGTGTCTGTGTGTTCCACTTCATATTGTTGTGTCTGTGTTACACTCCCTACTGCTGTGTGTGTTACACTCCCGACTGCGGTGTCTGTGTGTTACACTCCCTACTGCGGTGTCTGTGTGTTACACTCCCTACTGCTGTGTCTGTGTGTTACACTCCCTACTGCTGTGTCTGTGTGTACACTCCCTACTGCTGTGTCTGTGTGTTACACTCCCTACTGCTGTGTCTGTGTGTTACACTCCCTACTGCTATGTCTGTATGTTACACTCCCTACTGCTGTGCCTGTGTGTTACACTCCCTACTGCTGTGTCTGTGTGTTACACTCCCTACTGCTGTGTCTGTGTGTTACACTCCCTACTGCTGTGTCTGTGTGTTACACTCCCTACTGCGGTGTCTGTGTGTTACAATCCCTACTGATGTATCTGTGTCTTACACTCTCTCCTACTGTGTCTGTGTGTTACACTCTCTACTACTGTGTCTGTGTGTTACACTCCCTACTGCTGTGTCTGCGTGTTACACACCATACTGCTATGTGTGTTACACTCCCTACTGATGTGTGTTACACTCCATACTGCTGTGTGTGTTACACTCCCTACTGCTGTGTCTGTGTGTTACACTCCATACTGCTGTGTGTGTTACACTCCCTACTGATGTGTGTTACACTCCATACTGCTGTGTGTGTTACACTCCCTACTGCTGTGTCTGTGTGCTACACTCCCTATTGCTGTGTCTGTGTGTTACACTCCCTACTGCTGTGTCTGTGTGTTACACTCCCTACTGCTGTGTCTGGGTGTTACACTACATACTGCTGTGTGTTACACTCCCTACTGCTGTGTCTGTGTGTTACACTCCCTACTACTGTGTCTGTGTGTTACAGTTCATACTGCTGTGTGTTACACTCCCTACTGCTGTGTCTGTGTGTTACACTCCCTACTGCTGTGTGTTACACTCCATACTGCTGTGTCTGTGTGTTACACTCCCTCCTGCTGTGTGTGTGTGTTACACTCCATACTGCTGTGTGTTACACTCCCTACTGCTGTGTGTGTTACACTCTCTACTGCTGTGTGTGTTACACTCCTGAATGCTGTGTCTGTGTGTTTTATATTCCCTTCTGCTGTGCCTGTGTGTTACATTCCCTACTGCTGTGTCTGTGTGTTATACTTCATACTGTTGTGTCTGTGTTACACTCCCTACTGCTGTGTCTGTGTGTTACACTCCCTACTGCTGTGTCTGTGTGTTCCACTTCATATTGTTGTGTCTGTGTTACACTCCCTACTGCTGTGTCTGTGTGTTACACTCCCTACTGCTGTGTCTGTGTGTTACACTCCCTACTGCTGTGTCTGTGTGTTACACTCCCTACTGCGGTGTCTGTGTGTTACACTCCCTACTGCTGTGTCTGTGTGTTATACTCCCTACTGCTGTGTCTGTGTGTTATACTCCCTACTGCTGTGTCTGTGTGTTACACTCCCTACTGCTGTGTCTGTGTGTTATACTCCCTACAGCTGTGTCTGTGTGTTACACTCCCTACTGCTGTGTCTGTGTGTTACACTCCCTACTGCTGTGTCTGTGTGTTACACTCCCTACTGCTGTGTCTGTGTGTTACACTCCCTACTGCTATGTCTGTGTGTTACACTCCCTACTGCTGTGTCTGTGTGTTACACTCCCTACTGCTGTGTCTGTGTGTTACACTCCCTACTGCTGTGTCTGTGTGTTACACTCCCTACTGCTGTGTCTGTGTGTTACACTCCCTATTGCTGTGTCTGTGTGTTACACTCCCTACTGCTGTGTCTGTGTGTTACACTCCCTACTGCGGTGTCTGTGTGTTACACTCCCTACTGCCGTGTCTGTGTGTTACACTCCCTACTGCTGTGTCTGTGTGTTACACTCCCTACTGCTGTGTCTGTGTGTTACACTCCCTACTGATGTGTCTGTGTGTTACACTCTCTACTACTGTGTCTGTGTGTTACACTCTCTACTACTGTGTCTGTGTGTTACACTCCCTACTGCTGTGTCTGCGTGTTACACTCCATACTGCTGTGTGTGTTACACTCCCTACTGATGTGTGTTACACTCCATACTGCTGTGTGTGTTACACTCCCTACTGCTGTGTCTGTGTGTTACACTCCCTACTGCTGTGTCTGTGTGTTACACGCCATACTGCTGTGTGTTACACTCCCTACTGATGTGTGTTACACTCCATACTGCTGTGTGTGTTACACTCCCTACTGCTGTGTCTGTGTGCTACACTCCCTATTGCTGTGTCTGTGTGTTACACTCCCTACTGCTGTGTCTGTGTGTTACACTGCCTACTGCTGTGTCTGGGTGTTACACTTCATGCTGCTGTGTGTTACACTCCCTGCTGCTGTGTCTGTGTGTTACACTCCCTACTACTGTGTCTGTGTGTTACAGTTCATACTGCTGTGTGTTACACTCCCTACTGCTGTGTCTGTGTGTTACACTCCCTACTGCTGTGTGTTACACTCCATACGGCTGTGTCTGTGTGTTACACTCCCTCCTGCTGTGTGTGTGTGTTACACTCCATACTGCTGTGTGTTACACTCCCTACTGCTGTGTGTGTTACACTCTCTACTGCTGTGTGTGTTACACTCCTGAATGCTGTGTCTGTGTGTTTTATATTCCCTACTGCTGTGTCTGTGTGTTATACTTCATACTGTTGTGTCTGTGTTACACTCCCTACTGCTGTGTCTGTGTGTAACACTCCCTACTGCTGTGTCTGTGTGTTCCACTTCATATTGTTGTGTCTGTGTTACACTCCCTACTGCTGTGTGTGTTACACTCCCTACTGCGGTGTCTGTGTGTTACACTCCCTACTGCGGTGTCTGTGTGTTACACTCCCTACTGCTGTGTCTGTGTGTTACACTCCCTACTGCTGTGTCTGTGTGTACACTCCCTACTGCTGTGTCTGTGTGTTACACTCCCTACTGCTGTGTCTGTGTGTTACACACCCTACTGCTATGTCTGTATGTTACACTCCCTACTGCTGTGTCTGTGTGTTACACTCCCTACTGCTGTGTCTGTGTGTTACACTCCCTACTGCTGTGTCTGTGTGTTACACTCCCTACTGCTGTGTCTGTGTGTTACACTCCCTACTGCGGTGTCTGTGTGTTACACTCCCTACTGATGTATCTGTGTCTTACACTCTCTCCTACTGTGTCTGTGTGTTACACTCTCTACTACTGTGTCTGTGTGTTACACTCCCTACTGCTGTGTCTGCGTGTTACACACCATACTGCTGTGTGTGTTACACTCCCTACTGATGTGTGTTACACTCCATACTGCTGTGTGTGTTACACCCCCTACTGCTGTGTCTGTGTGTTACACTCCATACTGCTGTGTGTGTTACACTCCCTACTGATGTGTGTTACACTCCATACTGCTGTGTGTGTTACACTCCCTACTGCTGTGTCTGTGTGCTACACTCCCTATTGCTGTGTCTGTGTGTTACACTCCCTACTGCTGTGTCTGTGTGTTACACTCCCTACTGCTGTGTCTGGGTGTTACACTTCATACTGCTGTGTGTTACACTCCCTACTGCTGTGTCTGTGTGTTACACTCCCTACTACTGTGTCTGTGTGTTACAGTTCATACTGCTGTGTGTTACACTCCCTACTGCTGTGTGTTACACTCCATACTGCTGTGTCTGTGTGTTACACTCCCTCCTGCTGTGTGTGTGTGTTACACTCCCTACTGCTGTGTCTGTGTGTTACACTCCCTACTGCTGTGTCTGTGTGTTACACTCCCTACTGCGGTGTCTGTGTGTTACACTCCCTACTGCCGTGTCTGTGTGTTACACTCCCTACTGCTGTGTCTGTGTGTTACACTCCCTACTGCTGTGTCTGTGTGTTACACTCCCTACTGATGTGTCTGTGTGTTACACTCTCTACTACTGTGTCTGTGTGTTACACTCTCTACTACTGTGTCTGTGTGTTACACTCCCTACTGCTGTGTCTACGTGTTACACTCCATACTGCTGTGTGTGTTACACTCCCTACTGATGTGTGTTACACTCCATACTGCTGTGTGTGTTACACTCCCTACTGCTGTGTCTGTGTGTTACACTCCCTACTGCTGTGTCTGTGTGTTACACTCCATACTGCTGTGTGTTACACTCCCTACTGATGTGTGTTACACTCCATACTGCTGTGTGTGTTACACTCCCTACTGCTGTGTCTGTGTGCTACACTCCCTATTGCTGTGTCTGTGTGTTACACTCCCTACTGATGTGTCTGTGTGTTACACTGCCTACTGCTGTGTCTGGGTGTTACACTTCATGCTGCTGTGTGTTACACTCCCTGCTGCTGTGTCTGTGTGTTACACTCCCTACTACTGTGTCTGTGTGTTACAGTTCATACTGCTGTGTGTTACACTCCCTACTGCTGTGTCTGTGTGTTACACTCCCTACTGATGTGTGTTACACTCCATACGGCTGTGTCTGTGTGTTACACTCCCTCCTGCTGTGTGTGTGTGTTACACTCCATACTGCTGTGTGTTACACTCCCTACTGCTGTGTGTGTTACACTCTCTACTGCTGTGTGTGTTACACTCCTGAATGCTGTGTCTGTGTGTTTTATATTCCCTACTGCTGTGTCTGTGTGTTATACTTCATACTGTTGTGTCTGTGTTACACTCCCTACTGCTGTGTCTGTGTGTAACACTCCCTACTGCTGTGTCTGTGTGTTCCACTTCATATTGTTGTGTCTGTGTTACACTCCCTACTGCTGTGTGTGTTACACTCCCGACTGCGGTGTCTGTGTGTTACACTCCCTACTGCGGTGTCTGTGTGTTACACTCCCTACTGCTGTGTCTGTGTGTTACACTCCCTACTGCTGTGTCTGTGTGTACACTCCCTACTGCTGTGTCTGTGTGTTACACTCCCTACTGCTGTGTCTGTGTGTTACACTCCCTACTGCTATGTCTGTATGTTACACTCCCTACTGCTGTGCCTGTGTGTTACACTCCCTACTGCTGTGTCTGTGTGTTACACTCCCTACTGCTGTGTCTGTGTGTTACACTCCCTACTGCTGTGTCTGTGTGTTACACTCCCTACTGCGGTGTCTGTGTGTTACACTCCCTACTGATGTATCTGTGTCTTACACTCTCTCCTACTGTGTCTGTGTGTTACACTCTCTACTACTGTGTCTGTGTGTTACACTCCCTACTGCTGTGTCTGCGTGTTACACACCATACTGCTGTGTGTGTTACACTCCCTACTGATGTGTGTTACACTCCATACTGCTGTGTGTGTTACACTCCCTACTGCTGTGTCTGTGTGTTACACTCCATACTGCTGTGTGTGTTACACTCCCTACTGATGTGTGTTACACTCCATACTGCTGTGTGTGTTACACTCCCTACTGCTGTGTCTGTGTGCTACACTCCCTATTGCTGTGTCTGTGTGTTACACTCCCTACTGCTGTGTCTGTGTGTTACACTCCCTACTGCTGTGTCTGGGTGTTACACTACATACTGCTGTGTGTTACACTCCCTACTGCTGTGTCTGTGTGTTACACTCCCTACTACTGTGTCTGTGTGTTACAGTTCATACTGCTGTGTGTTACACTCCCTACTGCTGTGTCTGTGTGTTACACTCCCTACTGCTGTGTGTTACACTCCATACTGCTGTGTCTGTGTGTTACACTCCCTCCTGCTGTGTGTGTGTTACACTCCATACTGCTGTGTGTTACACTCCCTACTGCTGTGTGTGTTACACTCTCTACTGCTGTGTGTGTTACACTCCTGAATGCTGTGTCTGTGTGTTTTATATTCCCTTCTGCTGTGCCTGTGTGTTACATTCCCTACTGCTGTGTCTGTGTGTTATACTTCATACTGTTGTGTCTGTGTTACACTCCCTACTGCTGTGTCTGTGTGTTACACTCCCTACTGCTGTGTCTGTGTGTTCCACTTCATATTGTTGTGTCTGTGTTACACTCCCTACTGCTGTGTGTGTTACACTCCCTACTGCTGTGTCTGTGTGTTACACTCCCTACTGCTGTGTCTGTGTGTTACACTCCCTACTGCGGTGTCTGTGTGTTACACTCCCTACTGCTGTGTCTGTGTGTTACACTCCCTACTGCTGTGTGTTACACTCCATACTGCTGTGTCTGTGTGTTACACTCCCTCCTGCTGTGTGTGTGTGTTACACTCCATACTGCTGTGTGTTACACTCCCTACTGCTGTGTGTGTTACACTCTCTACTGCTGTGTGTGTTACACTCCTGAATGCTGTGTCTGTGTGTTTTATATTCCCTTCTGCTGTGCCTGTGTGTTACATTCCCTACTGCTGTGTCTGTGTGTTATACTTCATACTGTTGTGTCTGTGTTACACTCCCTACTGCTGTGTCTGTGTGTTACACTCCCTACTGCTGTGTCTGTGTGTTCCACTTCATATTGTTGTGTCTGTGTTACACTCCCTACTGCTGTGTCTGTGTGTTACACTCCCTACTGCTGTGTGTGTTACACTCCATACTGCTGTGTCTGTGTGTTACACTCCCTACTGCTGTGTGTGTTACACTCCCTACTGCTGTGTCTGTGTGTTACACTCCCTACTGCTGTGTCTGTGTGTTACACTCCATACTGTTGTGTCTGTGTTACACTCCCTACTGCTGTGTCTGTGTGTTACACTCCCTACTGCTGTGTCTGTGTGTTACACTCCCTACTGCTGTATGTGTTACACTCCATACTGCTGTGTCTGTGTGTTACACTCCATACTGCTGTGTGTTACACCCCCTACTGCTGTGTGTGTTACACTCTCTACTGCTGTGTGTGTTACACTCCTGAATGCTGTGTCTGTGTGTTTTATATTCCCTTCTGCTGTGCCTGTGTGTTACATTCCCTACTGCTGTGTCTGTGTGTTATACTTCATACTGTTGTGTCTGTGTTACACTCCCTACTGCTGTGTCTGTGTGTTACACTCCTTACTGCTGTGTCTGTGTGTTCCACTTCATATTGTTGTGTCTGTGTTACACTCCCTACTGCTGTGTCTGTGTGTTACACTCCCTACTGCTGTGTCTGTGTGTTACACTCCCTACTGCTGTGTCTGTGTGTTACACTCCCTACTGCGGTGTCTGTGTGTTACACTCCCTACTGCTGTGTCTGTGTGTTACACTCCCTACTGCTGTGTCTGTGTGTTACACTCCCTACTGCTGTGTGTTACACTCCATACTGCTGTGTCTGTGTGTTACACTCCCTCCTGCTGTGTGTGTGTGTTACACTCCATACTGCTGTGTGTTACACTCCCTACTGCTGTGTGTGTTACACTCTCAACTGCTGTGTGTGTTACAGTCCTGAATGCTGTGTCTGTGTGTTTTATATTCCCTTCTGCTGTGCCTGTGTGTTACATTCCCTACTGCTGTGTCTGTGTGTTATACTTCATACTGTTGTGTCTGTGTTACACTCCCTACTGCTGTGTGTGTTACACTCCCTACTGTTTGTGTCTGTGTGTTACACTCCCTACTGCCGTGTCTGTGTGTTACACTCCATACTGTTGTGTCTGTGTTACACTCCCTACTGCTGTGTCTGTGTGTTACACTCCCTACTGCTGTGTGTGTTACACTCCATACTGCTGTGTCTGTGTGTTACACTCCCTACTGCTGTGTCTGTGTGTTACACTCCCTACTGCTGTGTCTGTGTGTTACACTCCCTACTGCTGTGTCTGTGTGTTACACTCCCTACTGCGGTGTCTGTGTGTTACACTCCCTACTGATGTATCTGTGTCTTACACTCTCTCCTACTGTGTCTGTGTGTTACACTCTCTACTACTGTGTCTGTGTGTTACACTCCCTACTGCTGTGTCTGCGTGTTACACACCATACTGCTGTGTGTGTTACACTCCCTACTGATGTGTGTTACACTCCATACTGCTGTGTGTGTTACACCCCCTACTGCTGTGTCTGTGTGTTACACTCCATACTGCTGTGTGTGTTACACTCCCTACTGATGTGTGTTACACTCCATACTGCTGTGTGTGTTACACTCCCTACCGCTGTGTCTGTGTGCTACACTCCCTATTGCTGTGTCTGTGTGTTACACTCCCTACTGCTGTGTCTGTGTGTTACACTCCCTACTGCTGTGTCTGGGTGTTACACTTCATACTGCTGTGTGTTACACTCCCTACTGCTGTGTCTGTGTGTTACACTCCCTACTACTGTGTCTGTGTGTTACAGTTCATACTGCTGTGTGTTACACTCCCTACTGCTGTGTGTTACACTCCATACTGCTGTGTCTGTGTGTTACACTCCCTCCTGCTGTGTGTGTGTGTTACACTCCCTACTGCTGTGTCTGTGTGTTACACTCCCTACTGCTGTGTCTGTGTGTTACACTCCCTACTGCGGTGTCTGTGTGTTACACTCCCTACTGCCGTGTCTGTGTGTTACACTCCCTACTGCTGTGTCTGTGTGTTACACTCCCTACTGCTGTGTCTGTGTGTTACACTCCCTACTGATGTGTCTGTGTGTTACACTCTCTACTACTGTGTCTGTGTGTTACACTCTCTACTACTGTGTCTGTGTGTTACACTCCCTACTGCTGTGTCTGCGTGTTACACTCCATACTGCTGTGTGTGTTACACTCCCTACTGATGTGTGTTACACTCCATACTGCTGTGTGTGTTACACTCCCTACTGCTGTGTCTGTGTGTTACACTCCCTACTGCTGTGTCTGTGTGTTACACTCCATACTGCTGTGTGTTACACTCCCTACTGATGTGTGTTACACTCCATACTGCTGTGTGTGTTACACTCCCTACTGCTGTGTCTGTGTGCTACACTCCCTATTGCTGTGTCTGTGTGTTACACTCCCTACTGATGTGTCTGTGTGTTACACTGCCTACTGCTGTGTCTGGGTGTTACACTTCATGCTGCTGTGTGTTACACTCCCTGCTGCTGTGTCTGTGTGTTACACTCCCTACTACTGTGTCTGTGTGTTACAGTTCATACTGCTGTGTGTTACACTCCCTACTGCTGTGTCTGTGTGTTACACTCCCTACTGCTGTGTGTTACACTCCATACGGCTGTGTCTGTGTGTTACACTCCCTCCTGCTGTGTGTGTGTGTGTTACACTCCATACTGCTGTGTGTTACACTCCCTACTGCTGTGTGTGTTACACTCTCTACTGCTGTGTGTGTTACACTCCTGAATGCTGTGTCTGTGTGTTTTATATTCCCTACTGCTGTGTCTGTGTGTTATACTTCATACTGTTGTGTCTGTGTTACACTCCCTACTGCTGTGTCTGTGTGTAACACTCCCTACTGCTGTGTCTGTGTGTTCCACTTCATATTGTTGTGTCTGTGTTACACTCCCTACTGCTGTGTGTGTTACACTCCCGACTGCGGTGTCTGTGTGTTACACTCCCTACTGCGGTGTCTGTGTGTTACACTCCCTACTGCTGTGTCTGTGTGTTACACTCCCTACTGCTGTGTCTGTGTGTACACTCCCTACTGCTGTGTCTGTGTGTTACACTCCCTACTGCTGTGTCTGTGTGTTACACTCCCTACTGCTATGTCTGTATGTTACACTCCCTACTGCTGTGCCTGTGTGTTACACTCCCTACTGCTGTGTCTGTGTGTTACACTCCCTACTGCTGTGTCTGTGTGTTACACTCCCTACTGCTGTGTCTGTGTGTTACACTCCCTACTGCGGTGTCTGTGTGTTACACTCCCTACTGATGTATCTGTGTCTTACACTCTCTCCTACTGTGTCTGTGTGTTAAACTCTCTACTACTGTGTCTGTGTGTTACACTCCCTACTGCTGTGTCTGCGTGTTACACACCATACTGCTGTGTGTGTTACACTCCCTACTGATGTGTGTTACACTCCATACTGCTGTGTGTGTTACACTCCCTACTGCTGTGTCTGTGTGTTACACTCCATACTGCTGTGTGTGTTACACTCCCTACTGATGTGTGTTACACTCCATACTGCTGTGTGTGTTACACTCCCCACTGCTGTGTCTGTGTGCTACACTCCCTATTGCTGTGTCTGTGTGTTACACTCCCTACTGCTGTGTCTGTGTGTTACACTCCCTACTGCTGTGTCTGGGTGTTACACTACATACTGCTGTGTGTTACACTCCCTACTGCTGTGTCTGTGTGTTACACTCCCTACTACTGTGTCTGTGTGTTACAGTTCATATTGCTGTGTGTTACACTCCCTACTGCTGTGTCTGTGTGTTACACTCCCTACTGCTGTGTGTTACACTCCATACTGCTGTGTCTGTGTGTTACACTCCCTCCTGCTGTGTGTGTGTGTTACACTCCATACTGCTGTGTGTTACACTCCCTACTGCTGTGTGTGTTACACTCTCTACTGCTGTGTGTGTTACACTCCTGAATGCTGTGTCTGTGTGTTTTATATTCCCTTCTGCTGTGCCTGTGTGTTACATTCCCTACTGCTGTGTCTGTGTGTTATACTTCATACTGTTGTGTCTGTGTTACACTCCCTACTGCTGTGTCTGAGTGTTACACTCCCTACTGCTGTGTCTGTGTGTTCCACTTCATATTGTTGTGTCTGTGTTACACTCCCTACTGCTGTGTGTGTTACACTCCCTACTGCTGTGTCTGTGTGTTACACTCCCTACTGCTGTGTCTGTGTGTTACACTCCCTACTGCGGTGTCTGTGTGTTACACTCCCTACTGCTGTGTCTGTGTGTTACACTCCCTACTGCTGTGTGTTACACTCCATACTGCTGTGTCTGTGTGTTACACTCCCTCCTGCTGTGTGTGTGTGTTACACTCCATACTGCTGTGTGTTACACTCCCTACTGCTGTGTGTGTTACACTCTCTACTGCTGTGTGTGTTACACTCCTGAATGCTGTGTCTGTGTGTTTTATATTCCCTTCTGCTGTGCCTGTGTGTTACATTCCCTACTGATGTGTCTGTGTGTTATACTTCATACTGTTGTGTCTGTGTTACACTCCCTACTGCTGTGTCTGTGTGTTACACTCCCTACTGCTGTGTCTGTGTGTTCCACTTCATATTGTTGTGTCTGTGTTACACTCCCTACTGCTGTGTCTGTGTGTTACACTCCCTACTGCTGTGTGTGTTACACTCCATACTGCTGTGTCTGTGTGTTACACTCCCTACTGCTGTGTCTGTGTGTTACACTCCCTACTGCTGTGTCTGTGTGTTACACTCCCTACTGCTGTGTCTGTGTGTTACACTCCATACTGTTGTGTCTGTGTTACACTCCTACTGCTGTGTCTGTGTGTTACACTCCTACTGCTGTGTCTGTGTGTTACACTCCCTACTGCTGTATGTGTTACACTCCATACTGCTGTGTCTGTGTGTTACACTCCATACTGCTGTGTGTTACACTCCCTACTGCTGTGTGTGTTACACTCTCTACTGCTGTGTGTGTTAGACTCCTGAATGCTGTGTCTGTGTGTTTTATATTCCCTTCTGCTGTGCCTGTGTGTTACATTCCCTACTGCTGTGTCTGTGTGTTATACTTCATACTGTTGTGTCTGTGTTACACTCCCTACTGCTGTGTCTGTGTGTTACACTCCCTACTGCTGTGTCTGTGTGTTCCACTTCATATTGTTGTGTCTGTGTTACACTCCCTACTGCTGTGTCTGTGTGTTACACTCCCTACTGCTGTGTCTGTGTGTTACACTCCCTACTGCTGTGTCTGTGTGTTACACTCCCCACTGCGGTGTCTGTGTGTTACACTCCCTACTGCTGTGTCTGTGTGTTACACTCCCTACTGCTGTGTCTGTGTGTTACACTCCCTACTGCTGTGTGTTACACTCCATACTGCTGTGTCTGTGTGTTACACTCCCTCCTGCTGTGTGTGTGTGTTACACTCCATACTGCTGTGTGTTACACTCCTACTGCTGTGTGTGTTACACTCTCTACTGCTGTGTGTGTTACACTCCTGAATTCTGTGTCTGTGTGTTTATATTCCCTTCTGCTGTGCCTGTGTGTTACATTCCCTACTGCTGTGTCTGTGTGTTATACTTCATACTGTTGTGTCTGTGTTACACTCCCTACTGCTGTGTGTGTTACACTCCCTACTGTTTGTGTCTGTGTGTTACACTCCCTACTGCCGTGTATGTGTGTTACACTCCATACTGTTGTGTCTGTGTTACACTCCCTACTGCTGTGTCTGTGTGTTACACTCCCTACTGCTGTGTGTGTTACACTCCATACTGCTGTGTCTGTGTGCTACACTCCCTACTGCTGTGTGTGTTACACTCCCTACTGCTGTGTCTGTGTGTTACACTCCCTACTGCTGTGTCTGTGTGTTACACTCCATACTGTTGTGTCTGTGTTACACTCCCTATTGCTGTGTCTGTGTGTTACACTCCCTACTGCTGTATGTGTTACACTCCATACTGCTGTGTCTGTGTGTTACACTCCCTACTGCTGTGTGTGTTACACTCCCTACTGCTGTGTCTGTGTGTTACACTCCCTACTGCGGTGTCTGTGTGTTACACTCCCTACTGCCGTGTCTGTGTGTTACACTCCCTACTGCTGTGTCTGTGTGTTACACTCCCTACTGCTGTGTCTGTGTGTTACACTCCCTACTGATGTGTCTGTGTGTTACACTCTCCTACTACTGTGTCTGTGTGTTACACTCTCTACCTACTGTGTCTGTGTGTTACACTCCCTACTGCTGTGTCTGTGTGTTACACTCCATACTGCTGTGTGTGTTACACTCCCTACTGCTGTGTGTTACACTCCATACTGCTGTGTGTGTTACACTCCCTACTGCTGTGTCTGTGTGTTACACTCCCTACTGCTGTGTCTGTGTGTTACACTCCATACTGCTGTGTGTTACACTCCCTACTGCTGTGTGTTACACTCCATACTGCTGTGTGTGTTACACTCCCTACTGCTGTGTCTGTGTGTTACACTCCCTACTGCTGTGTCTGTGTGTTACACTCCCTACTGCTGTGTCTGTGTGTTACACTCCCTACTGCTGTGTGTGTTACACTCCCTACTGCTGTGTCTGTGTGTTACACTCCCTACTGCTGTGTCTGTGTGTTACACTCCCTACTGCTGTGTCTGTGTGTTACACTCCCTACTGCTGTGTCTGTGTGTTACACTCCCTACTGCTGTGTCTGTGTGTTACACTCCCTACTGCTGTGTCTGTGTGTTACACTCCCTACTGCTGTGTCTGTGTGTTACACTCCCTACTGCTGTGTCTGTGTGTTACACTCCCTACTGCTGTGTCTGTGTGTTACACTCCCTACTGCTGTGTCTGTGTGTTACACTCCCTACTGCTGTGTCTGTGTGTTACACTCCCTACTGCTGTGTCTGTGTGTTACACTCCCTACTGCTGTGTCTGTGTGTTACACTCCCTACTGCTGTGTCTGTGTGTTACACTCTCTACTACTGTGTCTGTGTGTTACACTCTACTGCTGTGTCTGTGTGTTACACTCCCTACTGCTGTGTCTGTGTGTTACACTCCATACTGCTGTGTGTGTTACACTCCCTACTGATGTGTGTTACACTCCATACTGCTGTGTGTGTTACACCCCCTACTGCTGTGTCTGTGTGTTACACTCCATACTGCTGTGTTGTGTTACACTCCCTACTGCTGTGTCTGTGTGTTACACTCCCTACTGCTGTGTCTGTGGTGTACACTCCCTACTGCGGTGTCTGTGTGTTACACTCCCTACTGCCGTGTCTGTGTTACACTCCCTACTGCTGTGTCTGTGTGTTACACTCCCTACTGCTGTGTCTGTGTGTTACACTCCCTACTGATGGGTCTGTGTGTTACACTCTCTACTACTGTTCTGGTGTTACACTCTCTACTACTGTGTCCTGTGTGTTACACTCCCTACTGCTGTGTCTGCGTGTTACACTCCATACTGCTGTGTGTGTTACACTCCCTACTGAATGTGTGTTACACTCCATACTGCTGGTGTGTGTTACACTCCCTACTGCTGTGTCTGTGTGTTACAACTCCCTACTGCTGTGTCTGTGTGTTACACTCCATACTGCTGTGTGTTACACTCCCTACTGCTGTGTGTTACACTCCCTACTGCTGTGTGTGTTACACTCCCTACTGCTGTGTCTGTGTGTTACACTCCCTACTGCTGTGTCTGTGTGTTACACTCCCTACTGCTGTGTCTGTGTGTTACACTCCCTACTGCTGTGTCTGTGTGTTACACTCCTACTGCTGCTGTGTGTTACACTCCCTACTGCTGTGTCTGTGTGTTACACTCCCTACTGCTGTGTCTGTGTGTTACACTTCATACTGCTGTGTGTTACACTCCCTACTGCTGTGTCTGTGTGTTACACTCCCTACTGCTGTGTGTTACACTCCATACTGCTGTGTCTGTGTGTTACACTCCCTACTGCTGTGTGTGTGTGTTACACTCCATACTGCTGTGTGTTACACTCCCTACTGCTGTGTGTGTTACACTCTCTACTGCTGTGTGTTACACTCCTATGCTGTGTCTGTGTGTTACACTCCCTACTGCTGTGTCTGTGTGTTACACTCCCTACTGCTGTGTCTGTGTTACACTCCCTACTGCTGTGTCTGTGTGTTACACTCCCTACTGCTGTGTCTGTGTGTTACACTCCCTACTGCTGTGTCTGTGTTACACTCCCTACTGCTGTGTGTGTGTTACACTCCCTACTGCTGTGTCTGTGTGTTACACTCCCTACTGCGGTGTCTGTGTGTTACACTCCCTACTGCTGTGTCTGTGTGTTACACTCCCTACTGCTGTGTCTGTGTGTACACTCCCTACTGCTGTGTCTGTGTGTTACACTCCCTACTGCTGTGTCTGTGTGTTACACTCCCTACTGCTATGTCTGTGTGTTACACTCCCTACTGCTGTGTCTGTGTGTTACACTCCCTACTGCTGTGTCTGTGTGTTACACTCCCTACTGCTGTGTCTGTGTGTTACACTCCCTACTGCTGTGTCTGTGTGTTACACTCCCTACTGCGGTGTCTGTGTGTTACACTCCCTACTGATGTATCTGTGTCTTACACTCTCTCCTACTGTGTCTGTGTGTTACACTCTCTACTACTGTGTCTGTGTGTTACACTCCCTACTGCTGTGTCTTGCGTGTTACACACCATACTGCTGTGTGTGTTACACTCCCTACTGATGTGTGTTACACTCCATACTGCTGTGTGTGTTACACCCCTATGCTGTGTCTGTGTGTTCACTCCATACTGCTGTGTGTGTTACACTCCCTACTGATGTGTGTTACACTCATACTGCTGTGTGTGTTACACTCCCTACTGCTGTGTCTGTGGGTGCTACACTCCCTATTGCTGTGTCTGTTGTGTTACACTCCCTACTGCTGTGTCTGTTGTGTTACACTCCCTACTGCTGTGTCTGGGTGTTACACTTCATACTGCTGTGTGTTACACTCCCTACTGCTGTGTCTGTGTGTTACACTCCCTACTACTGTGTCTGTGTGTTACACTTCATACTGCTGTGTGTTACACTCCCTACTGCTGTGTGTTACACTCCATACTGCTGTGTCTGTGTGTTACACTCCCTCCTGCTGTGTGTGTGTGTTACACTCCCTACTGCTGTGTCTGTGTGTTACACTCCCTACTGCTGTGTCTGTGTGTTACACTCCCTACTGCGGTGTCTGTGTGTTACACTCCCTACTGCCGTGTCTGTGTGTTACACTCCCTACTGCTGTGTCTGTGTGTTACACTCCCTACTGCTGTGTCTGTGTGTTACACTCCCTACTGATGTGTCTGTGTGTTACACTCTCTACTACTGTGTCTGTGTGTTACACTCTCTACTACTGTGTCTGTGTGTTACACTCCCTACTGCTGTGTCTGCGTGTTACACTCCATACTGCTGTGTGTGTTACACTCCCTACTGATGTGTGTTACACTCCATACTGCTGTGTGTGTTACACTCCCTACTGCTGTGTCTGTGTGTTACACTCCCTACTGCTGTGTCTGTGTGTTACACTCCATACTGCTGTGTGTTACACTCCCTACTGATGTGTGTTACACTCCATACTGCTGTGTGTGTTACACTCCCTACTGCTGTGTCTGTGTGCTACACTCCCTATTGCTGTGTCTGTGTGTTACACTCCCTACTGATGTGTCTGTGTGTTACACTGCCTACTGCTGTGTCTGGGTGTTACACTTCATGCTGCTGTGTGTTACACTCCCTGCTGCTGTGTCTGTGTGTTACACTCCCTACTACTGTGTCTGTGTGTTACAGTTCATACTGCTGTGTGTTACACTCCCTACTGCTGTGTCTGTGTGTTACACTCCCTACTGCTGTGTGTTACACTCCATACGGCTGTGTCTGTGTGTTACACTCCCTCCTGCTGTGTGTGTGTGTTACACTCCATACTGCTGTGTGTTACACTCCCTACTGCTGTGTGTGTTACACTCTCTACTGCTGTGTGTGTTACACTCCTGAATGCTGTGTCTGTGTGTTTATATTCCCTACTGCTGTGTCTGTGTGTTATACTTCATACTGTTGTGTCTGTGTTACACTCCCTACTGCTGTGTCTGTGTGTACACTCCCTACTGCTGTGTCTGTGTGTTCCACTTCATATTGTTGTGTCTGTGTTACACTCCCTACTGCTGTGTGTGTTACACTCCCTACTGCGGTGTCTGTGTGTTACACTCCCTACTGCGGTGTCTGTGTGTTACACTCCCTACTGCTGTGTCTGTGTGTTACACTCCCTACTGCTGTGTCTGTGTGTACACTCCCTACTGCTGTGTCTGTGTGTTACACTCCCTACTGCTGTGTCTGTGTGTTACACTCCCTACTGCTATGTCTGTATGTTACACTCCCTACTGCTGTGCCTGTGTGTTACACTCCCTACTGCTGTGTCTGTGTGTTACACTCCCTACTGCTGTGTCTGTGTGTTACACTCCCTACTGCTGTGTCTGTGTGTTACACTCCCTACTGCTGTGTCTGTGTGTTACACTCCCTACTGATGTATCTGTGTCTTACACTCTCTCCTACTGTGTCTGTGTGTTACACTCTCTACTACTGTGTCTGTGTGTTACACTCCCTACTGCTGTGTCTGCGTGTTACACACCATACTGCTGTGTGTGTTACACTCCCTACTGATGTGTGTTACACTCCATACTGCTGTGTGTGTTACACTCCCTACTGCTGTGTCTGTGTGTTACACTCCATACTGCTGTGTGTGTTACACTCCCTACTGATGTGTGTTACACTCCTACTGCTGTGTGTGTTACACTCCCTACTGCTGTGTCTGTGTGTTACACTCCCTATTGCTGTGTCTGTGTGTTACACTCCCTACTGCTGTGTCTGTGTTACACTCCCTACTGCTGTGTCTGGGTGTTACACTACATACTGCTGTGTGTTACACTCCCTACTGCTGTGTCTGTGTGTTACACTCCCTACTACTGTGTCTGTGTGTTACACTTCATACTGCTGTGTGTTACACTCCCTACTGCTGTGTCTGTGTGTTACACTCCCTACTGCTGTGTGTTACACTCCATACTGCTGTGTCTGTGTGTTACACTCCCTACTGCTGTGTGTGTTACACTCCCTACTGCTGTGTGTTACACTCCCTACTGCTGTGTGTGTTACACTCTCTACTGCTGTGTGTGTTACACTCCTACTGCTGTGTCTGTGTGTTACATTCCCTTCTGCTGTGCTGTGTGTTACACTCCCTACTGCTGTGTCTGTGTGTTACACTCATACTGTTGTGTCTGTGTTACACTCCCTACTGCTGTGTCTGTGTGTTACACTCCCTACTGCTGTGTCTGTGTGTTACACTTCATACTGTTGTGTCTGTGTTACACTCCCTACTGCTGTGTGTGTTACACTCCCTACTGCTGTGTCTGTGTGTTACACTCCCTACTGCTGTGTCTGTGTGTTACACTCCCTACTGCTGTGTCTGTGTGTTACACTCCCTACTGCTGTGTCTGTGTGTTACACTCCCTACTGCTGTGTGTTACACTCCATACTGCTGTGTCTGTGTGTTACACTCCCTCCTGCTGTGTGTGTGTGTTACACTCCATACTGCTGTGTGTTACACTCCCTACTGCTGTGTGTGTTACACTCATACTGCTGTGTGTGTTACACTCCTATGCTGTGTGTGTGTTTTACATTCCCTTCTGCTGTGCCTGTGTGTTACACTCCCTACTGCTGTGTCTGTGTGTTATACTTCATACTGTTGTGTCTGTGTTACACTCCCTACTGCTGTGTCTGTGTGTTACACTCCCTACTGCTGTGTCTGTGTGTTCCACTTCATACTGTTGTGTCTGTGTTACACTCCCTACTGCTGTGTCTGTGTGTTACACTCCCTACTGCTGTGTGTGTTACACTCCATACTGCTGTGTCTGTGTGTTACACTCCCTACTGCTGTGTGTGTTACACTCCCTACTGCTGTGTCTGTGTGTTACACTCCCTACTGCTGTGTCTGTGTGTTACACTCCATACTGTTGTGTCTGTGTTACACTCCCTACTGCTGTGTCTGTGTGTTACACTCCCTACTGCTGTGTCTGTGTGTTACACTCCTACTGCTGTGTGTGTTACACTCCATACTGCTGTGTCTGTGTGTTACACTCCATACTGCTGTGTGTTACACTCCCTACTGCTGTGTGTGTTACACTCTCTACTGCTGTGTGTGTTACACTCCCTACTGCTGTGTCTGTGTGTTACACTCCCTACTGCTGTGTCTGTGTGTTACACTCCCTACTGCTGTGTCTGTGTGTACACTCATACTGCTGTGTCTGTGTTACACTCCCTACTGCTGTGTCTGTGTGTTACACTCCCTACTGCTGTGTCTGTGTGTTACACTCCATACTGCTGTGTCTGTGTGTTACACTCCCTACTGCTGTGTCTGTGTGTTACACTCCCTACTGCTGTGTGTTACACTCCCTACTGCTGTGTCTGTGTGTTACACTCCCTACTGCTGTGTGTGTGTGTTACACTCCATACTGCTGTGTGTTACACTCCCTACTGCTGTGTGTGTTACACTCTCTACTGCTGTGTGTTACACTCCTACTGCTGTGTCTGTGTGTTACACTCCCTACTGCTGTGTGTGTGTTACACTCCCTACTGCTGTGTGTGTTACACTCCCTACTGCTGTGTCTGTGTTACACTCCCTACTGCTGTGTCTGTGTGTTACACTCCCTACTGCTGTGTCTGTGTGTTCCACTTCATATTGCTGTGTCTGTGTTACACTCCCTACTGCTGTGTGTGTTACACTCCCTACTGCTGTGTCTGTGTGTTACACTCCCTACTGCGGTGTCTGTGTGTTACACTCCCTACTGCTGTGTCTGTGTGTTACACTCCCTACTGCTGTGTCTGTGTGTACACTCCCTACTGCTGTGTCTGTGTGTTACACTCCCTACTGCTGTGTCTGTGTGTTACACTCCCTACTGCTATGTCTGTGTGTTACACTCCCTACTGCTGTGTCTGTGTGTTACACTCCCTACTGCTGTGTCTGTGTGTTACACTCCCTACTGCTGTGTCTGTGTGTTACACTCCCTACTGCTGTGTCTGTGTGTTACACTCCCTACTGCGGTGTCTGTGTGTTACACTCCCTACTGATGTATCTGTGTCTTACACTCTCTCCTACTGTGTCTGTGTGTTAAACTCTCTACTACTGTGTCTGTGTGTTACACTCCCTACTGCTGTGTCTGCGTGTTACACACCATACTGCTGTGTGTGTTACACTCCCTACTGATGTGTGTTACACTCCATACTGCTGTGTGTGTTTACACTCCCTACTGCTGTGTCTGTGTGTTACACTCCATACTGCTGTGTGTGTTACACTCCCTACTGATGTGTGTTACACTCCATACTGCTGTGTGTGTTACACTCCCCACTGCTGTGTCTGTGTGCTACACTCCCTATTGCTGTGTCTGTGTGTTACACTCCCTACTGCTGTGTATGTGTGTTACACTCCCTTACTGCTGTGTCTGGGTGTTACAACCACTGCTGTGTGTTACACTCCCTACTGCTGTGTCTGTGTGTTACACTCCCTACTACTGTGTCTGTGTGTTACAGTTCATATTGCTGTGTGTTACACTCCCTACTGCTGTGGTCTGTGTGTGTTACACTCCCTACTGCTGTGTGTTTACACTCCATACTGCTGTGTCTGTTGTGTTACACCCCTCCTGCTGTGTGTGTGTGTTACACTCCATACTGCTGTGTGTTACACTCCCTACTGCTGTGTGTGTTACACTCTCTACTGCTGTGTGTGTTACACTCCTGAATGCTGTGTCTGGTGTGTTTTATATTCCCTTCTGCTGTGCCTGTGTGTTACATTCCTACTGCTGTGTCTGTGGTGTTATACTTCATACTGTTGTGTCTGTGTTACACTCCCTACTGCTGTGTCTGAGTGTTACACTCCCTACTGCTGTGTCTGTGTGTTCCACTTCATATTGTTGTGTCTGTGTTACACTCCCTACTGCTGTGTGTGTTACACTCCCTACTGCTGTGTCTGTGTGTTACACTCCCTACTGCTGTGTCCTGTGTGTTACACTCCCTACTGCGGTGTCTGTGTGTTACACTCCCTACTGCTGTGTCTGTGTGGTTACACTCCCTACTGCTGTGGTTACACTCCATACTGCTGTGTCTGTGTGTTACACTCCCTCCTGCTGTGTGTGTGTGTTACACTCCATACTGCTTGTGTGTTACACTCTCTACTGCTTGTGTGTTACACTCTCTACTGCTGTGTGTGTTACACTCCTGAATGCTTGGTCTGTGTGTTTTATATTCCCTTCTGCTGTGCCTGTGTGTTACATTCCCTACTGATGTGTCTGTGTGTTATACTTCATACTGTGTTAGTCTGTGTTACACTCCCTACTGCTGTGTCCTGTGGTTACACTCCCTACTGCTGTGTCTGTGTGTTCCACTTCATATTGTTGTGTCTGTGTTACACTCCCTACTGCTGTGTCTGGTGGTACACTCCCTACTGCGTGTGTGTTACACTCCATAATGCTGTGTCTGTGTGTTACACTCCCTACTGCTGTGTCTGTGTGTACACTCCTACTGCTGTGTCTGTGTGTTACACTCCTACTGCTGTGTCTGTGTGTTACACTCCATACTGTTGTGTCTGTGTTACACTCCCCTACTGCTGTGTCTGTGTGTTACACTCCCTACTGCTGTGTCTGTGTGTTACACTCCCTACTGCCTGTATGTGTTACACTCCATACTGCTGTGTCTGTGTGTTACACTCCATACTGCTGTGTGTTACACTCCCTACTGCTGTGTGTGTTACACTCTCTACTGCTGTGTGTGTTAGACTCCTGAATGCTGTGTCTGTGTGTTTTATATTCCCTTCTGCTGTGCCTGTGTGTTACATTCCCTACTGCTGTGTCTGTGTGTTATACTTCATACTGTTGTGTCTGTGTTACACTCCCTACTGCTGTGTCTGTGTGTTACACTCCCTACTGCTGTGTCTGTGTGTTCCACTTCATATTGTTGTGTCTGTGTTACACTCCCTACTGCTGTGTCTGTGTGTTACACTCCCTACTGCTGTGTCTGTGTGTTACACTCCCTACTGCTGTGTCTGTGTGTTACCACTCCCTACTGCGGTGTCTGTGTGTTACACTCCCTACTGCTGTGTCTGTGTGTTACACTCCCTACTGCTGTGTCTGTGTGTTACACTCCCTACTGCTGTGTGTTACACTCCATACTGCTGTGTCTGTGTGTTACACTCCCTCCTGCTGTGTGTGTGTGTTACACTCCATACTGCTGTGTGTTACACTCCCTACTGCTGTGTGTGTTACACTCTCTACTGCTGTGTGTGTTACACTCCTGAATTCTGTGTCTGTGTGTTTTATATTCCCTTCTGCTGTGCCTGTGTGTTACATTCCCTACTGCTGTGTCTGTGTGTTATACTTCATACTGTTGTGTCTGTGTTACACTCCCTACTGCTGTGTGTGTTACACTCCCTACTGTTTGTGTCTGTGTGTTACACTCCCTACTGCCGTGTATGGTGTTACACTCCATACTGTTGTGTCTGTGTTACACTCCCTACTGCTGTGTCTGTGTGTTACACTCCCTACTGCTGTGTGTGTTACACTCCATACTGCTGTGTCTGTGTGCTACACTCCCTACTGCTGTGTGTGTTACACTCCCTACTGCTGTGTCTGTGTGTTACACTCCCTACTGCTGTGTCTGTGTGTTACACTCCATACTGTTGTGTCTGTGTTACACTCCCTATTGCTGTGTCTGTGTGTTACACTCCCTACTGCTGTATGTGTTACACTCCATACTGCTGTGTCTGTGTGTTACACTCCCTACTGCTGTGTGTGTTACACTCCCTACTGCTGTGTCTGTGTGTTACACTCCCTACTGCGGTGTCTGTGTGTTACACTCCCTACTGCCGTGTCTGTGTGTTACACTCCCTACTGCTGTGTCTGTGTGTTACACTCCCTACTGCTGTGTCTGTGTGTTACACTCCCTACTGATGTGTCTGTGTGTTACACTCTCTACTACTGTGTCTGTGTGTTACACTCTCTACTACTGTGTCTGTGTGTTACACTCCCTACTGCTGTGTCTGCGTGTTACACTCCATACTGCTGTGTGTGTTACACTCCCTACTGATGTGTGTTACACTCCATACTGCTGTGTGTGTTACACTCCCTACTGCTGTGTCTGTGTGTTACACTCCCTACTGCTGTGTCTGTGTGTTACACTCCATACTGCTGTGTGTTACACTCCCTACTGATGTGTGTTTACACTCCATACTGCTGTGTGTGTTACACTCCCTACTGCTGTGTCTGTGTGCTACACTCCCTATTGCTGTGTCTGTGTGTTACACTCCCTACTGATGTGTCTGTGTGTTACACTCCCTACTGCTGTGTGTCTTACACTCCCTACTGCTGTGTCTGTGTGTTACACTCCCTACTGCTGTGTCTGTGTGTTACACTCCCTACTGCGGTGTCTGTGTGTTACACTCCCTACTGCTGTGTCTGTGTGTTACACTCCCTACTGCTGTGTCTGTGTGTACACTCCCTACTGCTGTGTCTGTGTGTTACACTCCCTACTGCTGTGTCTGTGTGTTACACACCCTACTGCTATGTCTGTATGTTACACTCCCTACTGCTGTGTCTGTGTGTTACACTCCCCTACTGCTGTGTCTGTGTGTTACACTCCCTACTGCTGTGTCTGTGTGTTACACTCCCTACTGCTGTGTCTGTGTGTTACACTCCCTACTGCGGTGTCTGTGTGTTACACTCCCTACTGATGTATCTGTGTCTTACACTCTCTCCTACTGTGTCTGTGTGTTACACTCTCTACTACTGTGTCTGTGTGTTACACTCCCTACTGCTGTGTCTGCGTGTTACACACCATACTGCTGTGTGTGTTACACTCCCTACTGATGTGTGTTACACTCCATACTGCTGTGTGTGTTACACCCCCTACTGCTGTGTCTGTGTGTTACACTCCATACTGCTGTGTGTGTTACACTCCCTACTGATGTGTGTTACACTCCATACTGCTGTGTGTGTTACACTCCCTACTGCTGTGTCTGTGTGCTACACTCCCTATTGCTGTGTCTGTGTGTTACACTCCCTACTGCTGTGTCTGTGTGTTACACTCCCTACTGCTGTGTCTGGGTGTTACACTTCATACTGCTGTGTGTTACACTCCCTACTGCTGTGTCTGTGTGTTACACTCCCTACTACTGTGTCTGTGTGTTACAGTTCATACTGCTGTGTGTTACACTCCCTACTGCTGTGTGTTACACTCCATACTGCTGTGTCTGTGTGTTACACTCCCTCCTGCTGTGTGTGTGTGTTACACTCCCTACTGCTGTGTCTGTGTGTTACACTCCCTTACTGCTGTGTCTGTGTGTTACACTCCCTACTGCGGTGTCTGTGTGTTACACTCCCTACTGCCGTGTCTGTGTGTTACACTCCCTACTGCTGTGTCTGTGTGTTACACTCCCTACTGCTGTGTCTGTGTGTTACACTCCCTACTGATGTGTCTGTGTGTTACACTCTCTACTACTGTGTCTGTGTGTTACACTCTCTACTACTGTGTCTGTGTGTTACACTCCCTACTGCTGTGTCTGCGTGTTACACTCCATACTGCTGTGTGTGTTACACTCCCTACTGATGTGTGTTACACTCCATACTGCTGTGTGTGTTACACTCCCTACTGCTGTGTCTGTGTGTTACACTCCCTACTGCTGTGTCTGTGTGTTACACTCCATACTGCTGTGTGTTACACTCCCTACTGATGTGTGTTACACTCCATACTGCTGTGTGTGTTACACTCCCTACTGCTGTGTCTGTGTGCTACACTCCCTATTGTTGTGTCTGTGTGTTACACTCCCTACTGATGTGTCTGTGTGTTACACTGCCTACTGCTGTGTCTGGGTGTTACACTTCATGCTGCTGTGTGTTACACTCCCTGCTGCTGTGTCTGCGTGTTACACTCCCTACTACTGTGTCTGTGTGTTACAGTTCATACTGCTGTGTGTTACACTCCCTACTGCTGTGTCTGTGTGTTACACTCCCTACTGCTGTGTGTTACACTCCATACGGCTGTGTCTGTGTGTTACACTCCCTCCTGCTGTGTGTGTGTGTTACACTCCATACTGCTGTGTGTTACACTCCCTACTGCTGTGTGTGTTACACTCTCTACTGCTGTGTGTGTTACACTCCTGAATGCTGTGTCTGTGTGTTTTATATTCCCTACTGCTGTGTCTGTGTGTTATACTTCATACTGTTGTGTCTGTGTTACACTCCCTACTGCTGTGTCTGTGTGTAACACTCCCTACTGCTGTGTCTGTGTGTTCCACTTCATATTGTTGTGTCTGTGTTACACTCCCTACTGCTGTGTGTGTTACACTCCCGACTGCGGTGTCTGTGTGTTACACTCCCTACTGCGGTGTCTGTGTGTTACACTCCCTACTGCTGTGTCTGTGTGTTACACTCCCTACTGCTGTGTCTGTGTGTACACTCCCTACTGCTGTGTCTGTGTGTTACACTCCCTACTGCTGTGTCTGTGTGTTACACTCCCTACTGCTATGTCTGTATGTTACACTCCCTACTGCTGTGCCTGTGTGTTACACTCCCTACTGCTGTGTCTGTGTGTTACACTCCCTACTGCTGTGTCTGTGTGTTACACTCCCTACTGCTGTGTCTGTGTGTTACACTCCCTACTGCGGTGTCTGTGTGTTACACTCCCTACTGATGTATCTGTGTCTACACTCTCTCCTACTGTGTCTGTGTGTTAAACTCTCTACTACTGTGTCTGTGTGTTACACTCCCTACTGCTGTGTCTGCGTGTTACACACCATACTGCTGTGTGTGTTACACTCCCTACTGATGTGTGTTACACTCCATACTGCTGTGTGTGTTACACTCCCTACTGCGGTGTCTGTGTGTTACACTCCCTACTGATGTATCTGTGTCTTACACTCTCTCCTACTGTGTCTGTGTGTTACACTCTCTACTACTGTGTCTGTGTGTTACACTCCCTACTGCTGTGTCTGCGTGTTACACACCATACTGCTGTGTGTGTTACACTCCCTACTGATGTGTGTTACACTCCATACTGCTGTGTGTGTTACACTCCCTACTGCTGTGTCTGTGTGTTACACTCCATACTGCTGTGTGTGTTACACTCCCTACTGATGTGTGTTACACTCCATACTGCTGTGTGTGTTACACTCCCCACTGCTGTGTCTGTGTGCTACACTCCCTATTGCTGTGTCTGTGTGTTACACTCCCTACTGCTGTGTCTGTGTGTTACACTCCCTACTGCTGTGTCTGGGTGTTACACTACATACTGCTGTGTGTTACACTCCCTACTGCTGTGTCTGTGTGTTACACTCCCTACTACTGTGTCTGTGTGTTACAGTTCATACTGCTGTGTGTTACACTCCCTACTGCTGTGTCTGTGTGTTACACTCCCTACTGCTGTGTGTTACACTCCATACTGCTGTGTCTGTGTGTTACACTCCCTCCTGCTGTGTGTGTGTGTTACACTCCATACTGCTGTGTGTTACACTCCCTACTGCTGTGTGTGTTACACTCTCTACTGCTGTGTGTGTTACACTCCTGAATGCTGTGTCTGTGTGTTTTATATTCCCTTCTGCTGTGCCTGTGTGTTACATTCCCTACTGCTGTGTCTGTGTGTTATACTTCATACTGTTGTGTCTGTGTTACACTCCCTACTGCTGTGTCTGTGTGTTACACTCCCTACTGCTGTGTCTGTGTGTTCCACTTCATATTGTTGTGTCTGTGTTACACTCCCTACTGCTGTGTGTGTTACACTCCATACTGCTGTGTCTGTGTGTTACACTCCCTACTGCTGTGTGTGTTACACTCCCTACTGCTGTGTCTGTGTGTTACACTCCCTACTGCTGTGTCTGTGTGTTACACTCCATACTGTTGTGTCTGTGTTACACTCCCTACTGCTGTGTCTGTGTGTTACACTCCCTACTGCTGTGTCTGTGTGTTACACTCCCTACTGCTGTATGTGTTACACTCCATACTGCTGTGTCTGTGTGTTACACTCCATACTGATGTGTGTTACACTCCCTACTGCTGTGTGTGTTACACTCTCTACTGCTGTGTGTGTTACACTCCTGAATGCTGTGTCTGTGTGTTTTATATTCCCTTCTGCTGTGCCTGTGTGTTACATTCCCTACTGCTGTGTCTGTGTGTTATACTTCATACTGTTGTGTCTGTGTTACACTCCCTACTGCTGTGTCTGTGTGTTACACTTCCTACTGCTGTGTCTGTGTGTTCCACTTCATATTGTTGTGTCTGTGTTACACTCCCTACTGCTGTGTCTGTGTGTTACACTCCCTACTGCTGTGTCTGTGTGTTACACTCCCTACTGCTGTGTCTGTGTGTTACACTCCCTACTGCGGTGTCTGTGTGTTACACTCCCTACTGCTGTGTCTGTGTGTTACACTCCCTACTGCTGTGTCTGTGTGTTACACTCCCTACTGCTGTGTGTTACACTCCATACTGCTGTGTCTGTGTGTTACACTCCCTCCTGCTGTGTGTGTGTGTTACACTCCATACTGCTGTGTGTTACACTCCCTACTGCTGTGTGTGTTACACTCTCTACTGCTGTGTGTGTTACACTCCTGAATTCTGTGTCTGTGTGTTTTATATTCCCTTCTGCTGTGCCTGTGTGTTACATTCCCTACTGCTGTGTCTGTGTGTTATACTTCATACTGTTGTGTCTGTGTTACACTCCCTACTGCTGTGTGTGTTACACTCCCTACTGTTTGTGTCTGTGTGTTACACTCCCTACTGCCGTGTCTGTGTGTTACACTCCATACTGTTGTGTCTGTGTTACACTCCCTACTGCTGTGTCTGTGTGTTACACTCCCTACTGCTGTGTGTGTTACACTCCATACTGCTGTGTCTGTGTGCTACACTCCCTACTGCTGTGTGTGTTACACTCCCTACTGCTGTGTCTGTGTGTTACACTCCCTACTGCTGTGTCTGTGTGTTACACTCCATACTGTTGTGTCTGTGTTACACTCCCTACTGCTGTGTCTGTGTGTTACACTCCCTACTGCTGTATGTGTTACACTCCATACTGCTGTGTCTGTGTGTTACACTCCCTACTGCTGTGTGTGTTACACTCCCTACTGCTGTGTCTGTGTGTTACACTCCCTACTGCTGTGTCTGTGTGTTACACTCCCTACTGCTGTGTCTGTGTGTTACACTCCCTACTGCTGTGTGTGTTACACTCCCTACTGCTGTGTGTGTTACATTCCCTACTGCTGTGTCTGTGTGTTACACTCCCTACTGCTGTGTCTGTGTGTTACACTCCATACAGTTGTGTCTGTGTTACACTCCCTACTGCTGTGTCTGTGTGTTACACTCCCTACTGCTGTGTCTGTGTGTTACACTCCCTACTGCTGTGTCTGTGTGTTACACTCCCTACTGCTGTGTCTGTGTGTTACACTCCCTACTGCTGTGTCTGTGTGTTACACTCCCTACTGCTGTGTGTGTTACACTCCATACTGCTGTGTCTGTGTGTTACACTCCCTACTGCTGTGTGTGTTACACTCCCTACTGCTGTGTCTGTGTGTTACACTCCCTACTGCTGTGTCTGTGTGTTACACTCCATACTGTTGTGTCTGTGTTACACTCCCTACTGCTGTGTCTGTGTGTTACACTCCCTACTGCTGTGTCTGTGTGTTACACTCCCTACTGCTGTGTGTGTTACACTCCATACTGCTGTGTCTGTGTGTTACACTCCCTACTGCTGTGTGTGTTACACTCCCTACTGCTGTGTCTGTGTGTTACACTCCCTACTGCTGTGTCTGTGTGTTACACTCCATACTGTTGTGTCTGTGTTACACTCCCTACTGCTGTGTCTGTGTGTTACACTCCCTACTGCTGTGTCTGTGTGTTACACTCCCTACTGCTGTGTGTGTTACACTCCCTACTGCTGTGTCTGTGTGTTACACCCCCTACTGCTGTCTCTGTGTGTTACACTCCCTACTGCTGTGTGTGTTACACTCCATACTGCTGTGTCTGTGTGTTACACTCCCTACTGCTGTGTGTGTTACACTCCCTACTGCTGTGTGTGTTACACTCCCTACTGCTGTGTCTGTGTGTTACACTCCCTACTGCTGTGTCTGTGTGTTACACTCCCTACTGCTGTGTGTGTTACACTCCATACTGCTGTGTCTGTGTGTTACACTCCCTACTGCTGTGTGTGTTACACTCCCTACTGCTGTGTGTGTTACACTCCATACTGGTGTGTGTTACACTCCCTCCTGCTGTGTGTGTGTTACACTCCATACTGCTGTGTGTTACACTCTCTACTGCTGTGTGTGTTACACTCCTGAATGCTGTGTCTGTGTGTTTTATATTCCCTACTGCTGTGTCTGTGTGTTACATTCCCTACTGCTGTGTCTGTGTGTTACACTTCATACTGTTGTTTCTGTGTTACACTCCCTACTGCTGTGTGTGTTACACTCCCTTCTGCTGTGTCTGTGTGTTACACTCCCTACTGCTGTGTCTGTGTGTTACACTCCCTACTGCTGTGTGTGTTACACTCCCTACTGCTGTGTGTGTTACACCCCCTACTGCTGTGTCTGTGTGTTACACTCCATACTGTTGTGTCTGTGTTACACTCCCTACTGCTGTGTCTGTGTGTTACACTCCCTACTGCTGTGTCTGTGTGTTACACTCCCTACTGCTGTGTGTGTTACACTCCATACTGCTGTGTCTGTGTGTTACACTCCCTACTGCTGTGTGTGTTACACTCCCTACTGCTGTGTCTGTGTGTTACACTCCCTACTGCTGTGTCTGTGTGTTACACTCCCTACTGCTGTGTCTGTGTGTTACACTCCATACTGTTGTGTCTGTGTTACACTCCCTACTGCTGTGTCTGTGTGTTACACTCCCTACTGCTGTGTCTGTGTGTTACACTCCCTACTGCTGTATGTGTTACACTCCATACTGCTGTGTCTGTGTGTTACACTCCCTACTGCTGTGTGTGTTACACTCCCTACTGCTGTGTCTGTGTGTTACACTCCCTACTGCTGTGTCTGTGTGTTACACTCCCTACTGCTGTGTCTGTGTGTTACACTCCCTACTGCTGTGTGTGTTACACTCCCTACTGCTGTGTGTGTTACATTCCCTACTGCTGTGTCTGTGTGTTACACTCCCTACTGCTGTGTCTGTGTGTTACACTCCATACTGTTGTGTCTGTGTTACACTCCCTACTGCTGTGTCTGTGTGTTACACTCCCTACTGCTGTGTCTGTGTGTTCCACTCCCTACTGCTGTGTGTGTTACACTCCCTACTGCTGTGTCTGTGTGTTACACCCCCTACTGCTGTGTCTGTGTGTTACACTCCCTACTGCTGTGTGTGTTACACTCCATACTGCTGTGTCTGTGTGTTACACTCCCTACTGCTGTGTGTGTTACACTCCCTACTGCTGTGTGTGTTACACTCCCTACTGCCGTGTCTGTGTGTTACACTCCCTACTGCTGTGTCTGTGTGTTACACTCCATACTGTTGTGTCTGTGTTACACTCCCTACTGCTGTGTCTCTGTGTTACACTCCCTACTGCTGTGTGTGTTACACTCCCTACTGCTGTGTCTCTGTGTTACACTCCCTACTGCTGTGTGTGTTACACTCCATACTGCTGTGTCTGTGTGTTACACTCCCTACTGCTGTGTGTGTTACACTCCCTACTGCTGTGTGTGTTACACTCCATACTGGTGTGTGTTACACTCCCTCCTGCTGTGTGTGTGTTACACTCCATACTGCTGTGTGTTACACTCTCTACTGCTGTGTGTGTTACACTCCTGAATGCTGTGTCTGTGTGTTTTATATTCCCTACTGCTGTGTCTGTGTGTTACATTCCCTACTGCTGTGTCTGTGTGTTACACTTCATACTGTTGTGTCTGTGTTACACTCCCTACTGCTGTGTGTGTTACACTCCCTACGGCTGTGTCTGTGTGTTACACTCCCTACTGCTGTGTCTGTGTGTTCCACTTCATACGGTTGTGTCTGTGTTACACTCCCTACTGCTGTGTGTGTTACACTCCCTACTGCTGTGTCTGTGTGTTACACTCCCTACTGCTGTGTCTGTGTGTTACACTCCATACTGTTGTGTCTGTGTTACACTCCCTACTGCTGTGTCTGTGTGTTACACTCCCTACTGCTGTGTCTGTGTGGTACACTCCCTACTGCTGTGTCTGTGTGTTACACTCCCTACTGCTGTGTGTGTTACACTCCATACTGCTGTGTCTGTGTGTTACACTCCCTACTGCTGTGTCTGTGTGTTACACTCCCTACTGCTGTGTCTGTGTGTTACACTCCCTACTGCTGTGTCTGTGTGTTACACTCCATACTGTTGTGTCTGTGTTACACTCCCTACTGCTGTGTCTGTGTGTTACACTCCCTACTGCTGTGTCTGTGTGTTACACTCCCTACTGCTGTATGTGTTACACTCCATACTGCTGTGTCTGTGTGTTACACTCCCTACTGCTGTGTGTGTTACACTCCCTACTGCTGTGTCTGTGTGTTACACTCCCTACTGCTGTGTCTGTGTGTTACACTCCCTACTGCTGTGTCTGTGTGTTACACTCCCTACTGCTGTGTCTGTGTGTTACACTCCCTACTGCTGTGTGTGTTACATTCCCTACTGCTGTGTCTGTGTGTTACACTCCCTACTGCTGTGTCTGTGTGTTACACTCATACTGTTGTGTCTGTGTTACACTCCCTACTGCTGTGTCTGTGTGTTACACTCCCTACTGCTGTGTCTGTGTGTTACACTCCCTACTGCTGTGTGTGTTACACTCCATACTGCTGTGTCTGTGTGTTACACTCCCTACTGCTGTGTGTGTTACACTCCCTACTGCTGTGTGTGTTACACTCCATACTGCTGTGTGTTACACTCCCTCCTGCTGTGTGTGTGTGTTACACTCCATACTGCTGTGTGTGTGTTACACTCTCTACTGCTGTGTGTGTTACACTCCTGAATGCTGTCTGTGTGTTTTATATTCCCTACTGCTGTGTCTGTGTGTTACATTCCCTACTGCTGTGACTGTGTGTTACACTTCATACTGTTGTGTCTGTGTTACACTCCCTACTGCTGTGTGTGTTACACTCCCTACGGCTGTGTCTGTGTGTTACACTCCCTACTGCTGTGTCTGTGTGTTCCACTTCATACTGTTGTGTCTGTGTTACACTCCCTACTGCTGTGTGTGTTACACTCCCTACTGCTGTGTCTGTGTGTTACACTCCTACTGCTGTGTCTGTGTGTTACACTCCATACTGTTGTGTCTGTGTTACACTCCCTACTTCTGTGTCTGTGTGTTACACTCCCTACTGCTGTGTCTGTGTGTTACACTCCATACTGTTGTGTCTGTGTTACACTCCCTACTGCTGTGTCTGTGTGTTACACTCCCTACTGCTGTGTCTGTGTGTTACACTCCCTACTGCTGTGTGTGTTACACTCCATACTGCTGTGTCTGTGTGTTACACTCCCTACTGCTGTGTGTGTTACACTCCCTACTGCTGTGTGTGTTACACTCCATACTGGTGTGTGTTACACTCCCTCCTGCTGTGTGTGTGTGTTACACTCCATACTGCTGTGTGTTAAACTCCCTACTGCTGTGTGTGTGTTACACTCTCTACTGCTGTGTGTGTTACACTCCTGAATGCTGTGTCTGTGTGTTTTATATTCCCTACTGCTGTGTCTGTGTGTTACATTCCCTACTGCTGTGTCTGTGTGTTACACTTCATACTGTTGTGTCTGTGTTACACTCCCTACTGCTGTGTGTGTTACACTCCCTACTGCTGTGTCTGTGTGTTACACTCCCTACTGCTGTGTCTGTGTGTTCCACTTCATACTGTTGTGTCTGTGTTACACTCCCTACTGCTGTGTGTGTGTTACACTCCCTACTGCTGTGTCTGTGTGTTACACTCCTACTGCTGTGTCTGTGTGTTACACTCCATACTGTTGTGTCTGTGTTACACTCCCTACTGCTGTGTCTGTGTGTTACACTCCCTACTGCTGTGTCTGTGTGTTACACTCCCTACTGCTGTGTCTGTGTTACACTCCCTACTGCTGTGTGTGTTACACTCCATACTGCTGTGTCTGTGTGTTACACTCCCTACTGCTGTGTGTGTTACACTCCCTACTGCTGTGTGTGTTACACTCCATACTGGTGTGTGTTACACTCCATACTGCTGTGTGTATGTGTGTTACACACCATAC
>NC_034175.2:49054036-49079036 GCF_002021735.2 Oncorhynchus kisutch | reverse complement strand
CACGTCCTGACCATATATTTTCTATGGTGGAGTAGGTCAAGGTGTTTATGTTTTGAGTTAGTGTTGTAGTCACCGTTTGTTGTTGGTTAGTTTATTGTTTTATCTTTGCTAAAGTTTCACTTCTTCAATAAATGATGTGGAACTCAACATATGCTGCCCCTTGGTCCGTTTCTACCAACGAACGTGACAGTGTGTCCAAACGTTTGACTGGTACTGTATTTTCTGACGTTCCCACATTGTTTTCACCAAGCTGTTCCCAACACCTAATGAAACATTCTGGGAACATTTAAAGAACAGATGAAATGTGTTCTGGGAACGTTCTTGCAACATTAGGCAAATGTTTCTATAATTCTGAAATCATCACGACTGGACAGTTTTTGTGTTATGAGAACATGTTGCTTATATACTCCAACATGGGCAGCTGCAGCCAGATATGGGTGAGTGAGTGTGTCGAAAGGAGTGTGTAAACGGAAAGTGTATCAGCTAATTGGGCAGATTTGTTGCCTCTCAAGACCGTTTTGCCTGGCTGATTGGGCTGCACTACGAGTCGATAGTGAGCCGGCAACCAGTACTCCGATGCTGTGCCTTCCGACTATCAACAACACCGGGACACAGTACCCTTCGCTCTGTCTTGACAAGAAATACTGTCTAGCAGCGGTGTGGGAAGTAGCTACCTAGTAGCCAATATTAAGGCGATAGTCACAGTAAGCACACGCATACAACGCATGAAGCCACACTACACCCATCATCAATACTTTCACATTTGAACTGAAAATGTATAATTATTTGTGTAAAACTAACAGTGAAATAGAACTCACTCATCCTCTTTCCACAGATACACTGCTTTCCTTTCCACAGATACACTGCTTTCCTTTCCACAGACCCACTCCTTTCCACACAACACTACTTTCCTTTCCACAGATACACTGCTTTCCTTTCCACAGATACACTGCTTTCCTTTCCACAGACCCACTCCTTTCCACACAACACTACTTTCCTTTCCACAGATACACTGCTTTCCTTTCCACAGATACACTGCTTTCCTTTCCACAGATACACTGCTTTCCACACAACACTACTTTCCTTTCCACAGACCCACTCCTTTCCACACAACACTACTTTCCTTTCCACATATACACTGCTTTCCACACAACACTACTTTCCTTTCCACAGACCCACTCCTTTCCACACAACACTACTTTCCTTTCCACATATACACTGCTTTCCACACAACACTACTTTCCTTTCCACAGACCCATTCCTTTCCACACAACACTACTTTCCTTTCCACAGACCCACTCCTTTCCACACAACACTACTTTCCTTTCGACAGACCCACTCCTTTCCACACAACACTACTTTCCTTTCGACAGACCCACTCCTTTCCACACAACACTACTTTCCTTTCCACAGACCCACTCCTTTCCACACAACACTACTTCCCTTTCGACAGACCCACTCCTTTCCACACAACACTACTTTCCTTTCGACAGACCCACTCCTTTCCACACAACACTACTTTCCTTTCCACAGATACACTGCTTTCCACACAACACTACTTTCCTTTCGACAGACCCACTCCTTTCCACACAACACTACTTTCCTTTCGACAGACCCACTCCTTTCCACACAACACTACTTTCCTTTCGACAGACCCACTGCTTTCCACACAACACTACTTTCCTTTCCACACAAATAATCCCAAACTGGTCAAATATACATGTCACACTGTGTGGAGTGGTCTAGTTGTGATTAGCTATTGTGTAGAACTCCTTCCCTCAGCTGCACACCTGTTTTAAGGAGACCCCAATCAGGACCTTGAACAATGCCCATTTGAGCCAGAGGCCTTGAGTCAGAGGAAACACGTGCAGTCATCCCCACATTTGTGTGTAGTCATCCCAACGTGTGTTCCCCCTCTTCCTCTTCCTCTTCCCCTTCCTCTTCCTCTCGGCTCAGGGCCTGATAAGAGAGAGAGGAAAAACACAGGATGAAAGACAAGGCAGCCAGCCATGGGGGTGCAAGGTTTTCCAGCCACGTGGACTACAAGCTCTATGGAGCACAAAGGCATATTGTTCTCCTCAGAAACTCAAGGAAGCTGCTTTTGTGATTTTGTCAGGACATTTTCCTTAGCTGAGGAGAAACGGGGCCCTAGGTAGAGGTAGAGTGCCTGTGCAGTTTTATTGGTCTTGTTTAATGTTTTATGATTACGAGCTTGGGGCATGGGAGTAGAGGGAGAGAGAGAGGTCTCAGCCTTTTGCAATTATTTGCATGGGACGGGGGGCACACGACGCCCTTTCAAGTGCTGCATCAAAGGAGTGTGGAACATTTGAAACTTGCCTTTGAGTAAAGTTGATAGACCCAGAACCACTCTCTGTTTGAATATACAGTATAAGGGACCCAAATAAGAACAATTCCAGTTAAACTCAGAAGTGATGTGGTACAATAACACAGACTGAAAACTCCCTCAAATTAAAATATGTATTTAAATTCAGGTCAAATACATTTACACAACTTTTGATCCTGTATGTAATTGCAGATGATTACTATCCATGAGGAAACACAGGAGGGAGAGAGGGATGGAGAGATGGAGGGATGGAGAGTAAGAGAGAGGGGAGAGTGAGAGGGGAGAGCAAGAGAGAGGGGAGAGCAAGAGAGAGGGGAGAGCGAGAGAGAGGGAAGAGCGAGAGAGAGAGGAGAGCAAGAGAGAGGGGAGAGCAAGAGAGAGGGGAGAGCGAGAGAGAGAGGAGAGCGAGAGAGAGGGGAGAGCAAGAGAGAGGGAAGAGCGAGAGAGAGAGGAGAGCAAGAGAGCAGGGAGAGCAAGAGAGAGGGGAGAGCGAGAGAGAGAGGAGAGCGAGAGAGAGGGGAGAGCGAGAGAGAGAGGAGAGCAAGAGCAAAAGCCAAAGAAGCAGAGCGATAGAGAGAGAGACACAGTGACACAAAGAGAGAGGCAGGCAGAAAGAGGCTGATTCCAGTAAACAGTGAGCCTGAATTGATGTTCAGTGAGATGGAAGAGGAGAAAAAAAAGAGGCTGCCATTCGAGATAAGCCACTGGGTTCCTCCTCAGACCTCTGTATGTTTACACTGAATTATTTAAGGCCTACAGTACAGCCAGCTGCTATAACAGCAGCCACATCACGTGAATGTGGACCAGCCACAAAGAGATAGCCATGTAAGCACCACTATTGGCTTTTTGAATCTCATTGATAGCGCTATAGTGCTCGTCAGCAATATCACAGATTGGCTATTTCATAGAATGTGTAGATGATAATGTTACAATGTACCGGATTAGATGTCAGTCCGTAGAAGATGTTGTTTTAAAATGAGAGGCCGTGGTGTGTTGCTTGAGGGCTTCTCTGTTTGGTAAGAGGATTTTGATAACAATATGTGTGGGTTGTGAGTAGCCTATAGTGTATAGTCAGGGAGAGAGCATGGAGAGGGATACATGGTTGAACTACCTTTCACCCTTAAGATTCTTAACTTTGAATATTGAAATTCGCTTCATGGAGCCTGTGGTAATTTTGTATTTTCACAGACTTTTAATAAAATACATGTCCTTATTGTTGTCGTCGATGGGGCATCACTAAACCACTAAAGAGTATAGGGTTGAACATAAACAATACAATGGTCATTACAGAATATTTCAACCATTCCTGCTAGTGCTCGATCTTATGTTCTCAGAATGCAGCTACAGTTCATTCCTAGCCCAGTGTGGGAAGCCTGTACATACTTCATACTTTTCAGCCAGTGTCCAGTGATCCTCCTCAGCCCACATCCCACCGCCATATTGTTATCACTCTAGCAGTTTAGGAAATGGAAGATTGAGCTCAGCTGGATTCGTAAAAAGGTTCCTAGAGGGAAGAGGCAGGAAGCATATGTGTGAGAGAGAGAGAGAGGCAGGGAGGGAGATATCATTGGAGAGGGAGGATAGAGAGATAGGATTGGTAGAGAGAGAGAGTAGAAACACAGAGGTAGAGATAGCCATGCAGAGTGTGCTAGAGTGTGTGTATTTTACCATTTGACCCTTTGAGTACCTGTAACAGGGAGATAAGGTAAATAGAGCATTGTCTCTGGCCCTGTAGATAGCCACTGTAATTGCCTAATTTATCTGTGTGAGTTAGACTGGATTTAGACAGGGAACTTTTTTCCAATGCTCTCCAGCTTAGTGTGACCCTTCACTGACCCTTGGTCCTCTGGAGGTCTGACCTCTGACCCTTGGATAAATAGGCCAGTCTTTAGAGCAAACAAACCTTTACAGATAATACCCTTTCCTCACTATCTAGCCAAGCCAAACCATGTTGTGTGATTTTCACTACTCTTTCCAGCACATATTTTTCATTATAATGTTAAGCATTTCCATCAATAATTTCACAAAAAATGCTATATATATGCCAGTGTACTATACTGTATGTACACGATAAAACAAGCTGACATGGCCCGATAACATAGATTTACAAGATTTTCCTCTTGTAGGGCAATAACCATGATTCTGATATCTGCTACAGACCACTTACTTTGTAAGCAGGCTGAGGGGTAGAAACTTGAGACAAGGATTCAACATATGAATAAGAGAACAAGCCCTGACCACCTCACTAAGGAGGCTGTTTGGCCGTTTAGGGGGCTCACTGCTGGAACCGGCTCAGAGTCCCTCTCAGTCAGAACATGCATTTGTTGAATAGCTCAGCAGCTAAACAACCATTTCAATTTGTTCAGCACAGTCTCTCCCTTTGTGTCCTTGCTTGTGGGCTTCAGTTTTACAGTGACTTGTTACAGGCTGCTGCCAAACTCAACATGGACGTCGCAGCCAAGGGTTTGTACAGAGGGAGATTAAAGGAGAGGAGACACAGCCGTACCCAGTTTACCACCACTCTGGGGTATGAAAACAGAATCACATTGCCACAGTGGATTGTAGCCATCCCGTTGTAAAGAGCTGTGTGTGTGTTTGACCTTTTGTATGTGTGTATGCAGGATGAGTGTGCATACGGTATGTGTTTATAGTTGTGTGTGAACTGTTCTATGCGTGTGGGATGGCCAGATGGTTAAATGTTTATGAGACAGTATGCTCCTGGCTGTAGTGGGATCGGGACATTACATCCTGCCATTCTTAGGAGGGTCAGGGGAAGTCACAGTGGAAGGGACAGGGGGGCCTGTGTGTGTGAGCAACTGAGTATGAGTAATCCACACCTGGTGCCGTCCATGCCTATTGGCTTGAATCAGAGAGAGTACATTTTGTACATTGTCATTCTGAAACATACATTTTTTGGAGTGAGAAATGTGCGTCTGAATCTACCTGCTCAGTATTTTTTGTTGTTGTGTTGGTTGATTTGCTGTCCACTCACCTCCAGAATTAAAGGGTCTGGTGCAGAAGCACATCCCACAGCACTACAGGGGAAGTGAAGTTCAGGATGTATTTAGTTTCCCTCTCATTCATGCCCAACTAGCGAATGGCAATGGGATGGGAGATGAGCACACCGGGCATCCTCCTCAGTAGAAGGCAGAGGGATGTGGAGTGTTGTTGGAGCAAACAGGAACTAAAATAACACATTTGCACTCATTTCCTGTTGCCAGAGGGGCCACTTCCTGTGTCAAGCCACATATGCCACATGACCCTCTCAACCCTCATAACCCTCCATGCCCCCCCATACTCCATACCCCCCCACGTCCCCCTCGCAGCATACTCCCTATGTAGTGAATATTATCTTCCTGTGTTTAATGCATCTGCCTCCTCCTTATTGTGTCACAATTTTTTACCCAGCTTGCTGTAATATTTAGAGAAAGCAGAAGGGGGAAGGTCAGCAAAATACAACCATCCATCTTGCTGGGACTGGGACTGCACATAGCAGCATGGCAGGAAGACTGACTACTGTATGGATTGTGGTAGTGCTCATTTTTCTCAAATGGAATTGGAATTTTACAGTACAGTGGAGTACAATATAGAGCACATGGAAGTTCTACTATGGAATCAAAATGCCAGGAAGATATCAGTAGAGAATTTCATATTTTATATTAGAACTAAAAAGATAGCTGAGTCTGCATCAAAAATAACCTCCCATAGGGCCTCCCGTGTGGCACAGTGGTCTAGGGCACTGCATCGCAGCGCCAGGCTCTGTCGCAGCCGGCCGCGACCGGGAGGTCCGTGGGGCCACGCACAATTGGCCTAGCGTCGTCCGGGTTAGGGAGTGCACGCTAACCAGGTCACCAGGTGCACAGTGTCTCCTCCGACACATTGGTGCTGGCTTCCGGGTTGGATGCGCTGTGTTAAGAAGCAGTGCGGCTTGTGCGGTGGACGCATGGCTTTTGACCTTCGTCTCTCCCGAGCCCGTACGGGAGTTGTAGCGATGAGACAAGTAACTACTAACAATTGGATACCACGAAAAGGGGGTAAAATACATTTTTTTTTAAATAACCTCCCATAACTACATGATAAGTAATCTCTGCAAGTAGACCTATATGATGAATGCCTCTCCTCCTACTATGAGTCCCTTTTCTGTCTATCCCCCCTTTCCTAGCTCTATCCCCCTTTCCTAGCTCTGTTCCCTCTTTCCTAGCTCTATCCCCCTTTCCAAGCTCTGTTCCCCCTTTCCGAGCTCTATTCCCCCTTTCCTAGCTCTGTTCCCCCTTTCCTAGCTCTATCCCCCTTTCCTAGCTCTGTTCCCCCTTTCCGAGCTCTATTCCCCCTTTCCTAGCTCTGTTCCCCCTTTCCTAGCTTTGTTCCCCCTTTCCAAGCTCTATTCCCCCTTTCCTAGCTCTGTTCCCCCTTTCCTAGCTCTATCCCCCTTTCCTAGCTCTGTTCCCTCTTTCCTAGCTCTATCCCCCTTTCCAAGCTCTGTTCCCTCTTTCCTAGCTCTATCCCCCCTTTCCTAGCTCTATCCCCCTTTCCTAGCTCTGTTCCCCCTTTCCTAGCTCTATCCCCCTTTCCAAGCTCTGTACCCTCCATCCTAGCTCTATCCCCCTTTCCAAGCTCTGTTCCCCCTTTCCGAGCTCTATTCCCCCTTTCCTAGCTCTGTTCCCCCTTTCCTAGCTTTATCCCCCCTTTCCTAGCTCTACCCTCTTTTCCTAGCTTTATCCCCCCTTTCCTAGCTCTACCCTCTTTTCCTAGCTAAATCCCCCCTTTCCTAGCTCTACCCCCCTTTCCTAGCTATATCCCCTCTTTCCTAGCTCTATTCCCCCTTTCCTAGCTCTATTCCCCCTTTCCTAGCTCTATTCCCCCTTTCCTAGCTCTATTCCCCCTTTCCTAGCTCTATTCCCCCTTTCCCAGAGATGAGCTGGAATTTTTGCAGACCTCATATATTCTACAGTTTCTCATGGGGAATTTTCTGACTCGCATCTTCACTGTTTTGTGTTTCATTTCCTCTATTCTCTAGATGAAGTCTTGTGGGAGGAGGGCCTGGAAATGTTTACAACTTCCAGCAGCAGACGCAGATAGCTCTGGGAGTTGTGTACACACACACACACGCACACACACACACACACCGCATCAGTCTAACACATAAAGGCCTAGGAGGTCTCTTTACTGCGAATTATGGATTATCTCCTTCTATCATCTTGGTTAATTAAATTACCTGTTTTTTTAATCAGCCATCCACCACAGGGCTTAGGCATGTTAAAATAATAACCGCTGTGTCGTAATTTCACTTTAACCAACACACTAATTTTAGGACTGTTATTATGCTGTAAAAAAAGGCATGGGGAACATATTTCATTAACTAATTTAGCTGTGGTCATCATCCTACTGCCATCCATGTCCATTGTTGTGTTAGGGGGGCCATAACATGTTGAACTTTAATCGATTCAAGGTATATATTTTTTAATAGAATGATGATGATGATTCAATGCATGAAATGCTTCAGCTTAGGTTTGGTACATTTTATTGTTCAAATAAATAATGAATAAATTCCAAAAGTCTTGATACAGTGTTTGTATTCAAGGTCAGGATTTGATATAAGGAATTATACCGTGACATTGAGGGGGTCAAATGTCCATTTAAGGGACCTCCTACAGTATGTGTGCACACACTCTATTACAAACAGCATAAGTATAATGACATTCATCCTACAAAGTGACATGTATTCTTGGCTGCCAAGGGAAGCCAGCCAGACTTCCTAAAACAAATTCACAATAAAAATAGAAACAAACATATTCCTTCAATTCGAAAGAGGCTGAATCTATTTCACCAGAGAAAGCTTCCGAACGAGACAAACCGTGCCCCTCTGTCTTAGTATCTGTAGCCCATGTATCTGATACTGTCTGGCCAAAAAGTGTTTGACATGTCACATTCCTTTTGGCCAGACAGCATCAGATACTGTACATGGGCTACAGATACTAAGACAGGGGGGCACTGTTTCACTCACTTAGATGTTTTCTTCTGTGGGATTGATGAGACTTGCTGTCGGTCAAAACTATCTATATATTCAGAGACAACATACCAGATCTCAGAATGTCTGGGGGGGGGGCATTACAGTTTATGCCAGACATTATATTTGATTTTGTTCTGCATAGTGGACACTACAGGCCTGTACTGGACAATGAGGTTTTGTGGGTCAGGGGAAGTGGCTGACATGGACCTCCAGAGATATCTGGGAATATGCAGCCAGCCAATTCATCACATTTCTGTTTATTCCTGGTGGGAGAGATGATGAGTCAGTAGCAATAGGTTTCTGTAGTACAGTCACTGACACAACACAGCAGCTGTGTTGAGCAGTGATGAATAAGATTAGAACCTGCTTATTCACTTCGTTTTATCGCTCACTGTAGCTGGACAAGTTTGGATTAGTATGCTCGGAAATGTCACACCCGATCAGTGATAACAGTTCATTGTTTTGGATCAGAGCCATGTTATGCCAAGCAGCTCTTAGCTCTCCTAAATGTATACTTCAAGTTAAATGCTTGCAGGATGTCTTAATATGCACATACAGTTGAAGTCGGAGGTTTACATACACCTTAGTCAAATACATTTCAACTCAGTTTTTCACAATTCCTGACATTTAATCCTAGAAAAAATTCCCTGTCGTAGGTCAATTAGGATCACCACTTTATTTTAAGAATGTGAAATGTCAGAATAATAGTAGAGAGAATGATTTACTTCAGTTTTTATTTCTTTCATCACATTCCCAGTGGGTCAGAAGTTTACATACACTCAATTAGTACTTGGTAGTATTGCCTTTAAACTGTTTAACTTGGGTCAAACGTTTCAGGTAGCCTTCCACAAGCTTGCCACAATAAGTTGGGTGAATTTTGGCCCATTCCTCCAGACAGAGCTGGTGTAACTGAGTCAGGTTTGTAGGCCTCCTTGCTCGCACACGCTTTTTCAGTTCTGCCCACAAATTTTCTATAGGTTTGAGGTCAGGGCTTTGTGATGGCCACTCCAAAACCTTGACTTTGTTGTCCTTAAGTCATTTTGCCACAACTTTGGAAGTATGCTTGGGGTCATTGTCCATTTGGAAGACCCATTTGCGATCAAGCTTTAACTTCCTGACTGATGTCTTGAGATGTTGCTTCAATATATCCACGTAATTTTGCAGTGCCAGACGTGTCCCCCTGCTAAAGCCAGTTCATGTCCAGGCCCATCTGAAGTTTGCTAGAGAGCATTTGGATGATCCAGAAGAAGATTGGGAGAATGTCATATGGTCAGATGAAACCAAAATATAACTTTTTTGTAAAAACTCAACTCGTCGTGTTTGGAGGACAAAGAAGGCTGAGTTGCATCCAAAGAACACCATACCTACTGTGAAGCATAGGGGTGGGAACATCATGCTTTGGGGCTGTTTTTCTGCAAAGGGACCAGGACGACTGATCCGTGTAAAGGAAAGAATGAATGGGGCCATGTATCGTGAGATTTTGAGTGAAAACCTCCTTCCATCAGCAAGGGCATTGAAGATGAAACGTGGCTGGGTCTTTCAGCATGACAATGATCCCAAACACACCGCCCAGGCAACGAAGGAGTGGCTTCGTAAGAAGCATTTCAAGGTCCTGGAGTTGCCTAGCAAGTCTCCAGATCTCAACCCCATAGAAAATCTTTGGAGGGAGTTGAAAGTCCGTGTTGCCCAGCAACAGCCCCAAAACATCACTGCTCTAGAGGAGATCTGCATGGAGGAATGGGCCAAAATACCAGCAAGTGTGTGAAAACCTTGTGAAGACTTACAGAAAACGTTTGACCTCTGTCATTGTCAACAAAGCGTGTATAACAAAGTATTGAGCTAAACTTTTGTTATTTTAATACTTATTTTCCACCATAATTTGCAAATAAATTCATAAAAAATCCTACAATGTGATTTTCTGGATTTTGTTTCTCATTTTGTCTGTCATAGTTGATGTGTACCTATAATGAAAATTACAGGCCTCTTTCATCTTTTTAAGTGGGAGAACTTGCACAATTGGTGGCTGACTAAATACTTTTTTGCCCCACTGTAGATACTTTTGTACCTGTTTCCTCCAGCATCTTCACAAGGTCCTTTGCTGTTGTTTTGGGATTGATTTGCACTTTTCGCACCAAAGTATGTTCATCTCTAGGAGACAGAACGCGTCTCCTTCCTGAGCGGTATGACGGCTGCGTGGTTCCATGGTGTTTATACTTGCGTACTATTGTTTGTACAGATGAACGTGGTACATTCAGGCGTTTGGAAATTGAGGTCTTGGCTGATTTCTTTGATTTTCCCATGATGTCAAGCAAAGAGGCACTGAATTTGAAGGTAGGCCTTGAAATACATCCACAGGTACACCTCCAATTGACTCAAATTATGTCAATTAGCCTATCAGAAGCTTCTAAAGCAATGACATCATTTTCTGGAATTTTCCAAGCTGTTTAAAGGCACAGTCAACTTAATGTATGTAAACTTCTGACCCATTGGATTTGTGATACAGTGAATTATAAGTGAAATAATCTCTCTGTAAACAATTGTTGGAAAAATTACTTGTAATGCACAAAGTTGATGTCCTAACCAACTTGCCAAAACTATAGTTTGTTAACAAGAAATTTGTGGTGTGGTTGAAAAAGTAGTTTTAATGACTCCAACCTGAATGTATGTAAACTTCCGACTTCAACTGTATTTCCCCTACATAGGCGAAGGGAAGGGGCATTGGAAAATGTTTTTTTAATGGCTGGCTGTAAAAGAATGTCAAGTGGGCAGTTGATGCGTAAGCAACATCATAAACCATGTGGTCATGGCACTTAACAGGAAGACAACGACGTAGCTAGAATGTCAGAGACGTGAAGACCTGACCTAGTGTGCCTCCCAAATGGCACCCTATTCCCTATACAGTGCACTTCTTTTGACCAGGGCTCATGGGCCTATTTGGGATGCAGACCTACTGTTGAAACTACTGGCTTGATGACAGTGTCCATTTCAATTAGGGAAATTAGCAATGACTGAGAAATCTGACAGCAAAATCTCCTCTCTCACCAAGGGACATTTACTGTGAATTGATATGCTGTATAAGACCCCTTTTCTTCTACATAATTGCTCCCTAATTATCCATTAGTTATTCGATTACCCCTTTTAATCTGAAAGTCATGGGCGCGGGATGGGCTGGCTCTGTAAATGGCGGCTCAGGCTCAGTCATTGACGAGTTAGTAACTGCCCTAATTAAGGAATATGTTACTCACACACTGAACCCCTGAGAGACATTTTACATGTTGGTGGGCCATAGATATTCATGAGATTCTCTCATTTGTAATAATAAAGCTCGGAATTGCGGGGGAAATGGTTCTATGGTTATGGCGGTCGCTCTCTCGCTCTCTCTAACGACTAAACCTTATTTCTCAGTCAGCCATTACCTAGTCAGAATAATGTGCTGCTCTGCACAATGGAAGTGGTTTGAGCGCCGGTGCAAGGAGCCATTGTTAGGCTGTATTCCTCATTCTTAGATATAGTCAGAGGTCTTTATAATGAGACTCTCAGAGAAGAGGTTAGGAGTTACACTGTATGGGAGCAGCGAGGTGTTTCTACACTAAAGTATATCAATGGTCATTTGTTGTCGGTTGTAAACGCATGCAGCAGAAACACAAAATGCCAGCCAGAGCCAGATTCTACCATTTATTACACATACTGTATTACATTCTTAAATAAAAATGCTCCACTGAACAGTTCTTGCATAGATATCTTACAATACCAATTTAAAAAAGAATTATGAAACAGACCAGTAACAAAAATAAAGTTTTCTTCTTCCTTAATAAAGAACATTACCATACTAACATCATATAATACAAATAATAATATTTTTCAACACTTTGTACAGCAAAAATAAAAACAAGGAGAAAAAGAACCCAAGAGAAAACTGAAAAGGAAATGACCATGACAATGACAGGAGGAAGGGGGGCAGGAGGGAGGGAGGGAAGGAGGAGGTGTGAGGAGGGAGGGAAGGAGCAGGGGTGAGGAGGTAGGGAAGGAGGAGGGGTGAGGAGGGAAGGTAGGAAGGAGCAGGGGTGAGGAGGGAGGGAGGGAAGGAGGAGGGGTAGGGAGGGAGGGAAGGAGGAGGGGTGAGGAGGAAGGGAAGGAGCAGGGGTGAGGAGGGAGGGAAGGAAGGAGAAGGGGTGAGGAGGGAGGGAGGGAGCAGGGGTGAGGAGGGAGGGAAGGAGGAGGGGTGAGGAGGGAAGGAAGGAAGGAGCAGGGGTGAGGAGGGAGGGAGGGAAGGAGGAGGGGTAGGGAGGGAGGGAAGGAGGAGGGAGGGAAGGAGGAGGGGTAGGGAGGGAGGGAAGGAGGAGGGGTGAGGAGGAAGGGAAGGAGCAGGGGTGAGGAGGGAGGGAAGGAGGAGGGGTGAGGGAGGGAGCGATGGAAGGAGGAGGGGTGAGGGAGGGAGGGAGGCAGGAGGGGTGAGGAGGGAGGGAAGGAGCAGGGATAAGGAGGGAGGAAGGGAGGGCGGGAGGGATGGAGGGAAGGAGGAAGGGAAGGCGGGAGGGGGGGTGGAAGAGCAGAGGTTGAGGGGTCAGGGTCTGGTAGGAAGGAAGGAGAGGTGATGGTGTTGTTGGCATTATAGAGCCCCTGCAGAAGGAGTAAATGACAGAGAGGTGACAATGGAAAAGGTGTTCCCACTGTGTCACTGGGCTTCCACAGATGTACCAGGTGTAGAGGCTGGACTGGGACTAGACTACCTTGTGGAGGCTCAGCCGTACTGTAGACGGTCTGAGAAAAGCACTGGTGGGTTTAGTTCTGCTCTACAGGCTGAGGTGTGTTGTTGGCTGGGTGGGTGCCCCAATAGAAATAGAATTAGATTGGAATTTGAGTAATTCTATTTCTATGTGTGGCCCCTTGACTGAGGATAGTTATTACAGCTACACATCCTGGTTCTGTCTGTCTGGCCATGAGACTCTCCACTTAGCAGAGGGTAAATAGAATATAAAGTCAAGTACTCTAACTCACCTCCTGAACTTGACACATGTCCAACACCTCATGAAGACAAAGCCATAGAGATGAATCAACATTTATCAAGATGTATCTTCCACTAACAGCACATGTCAGAGTGTGATGCCTGGGCCCCAGAGTTGGATGGATAAGGATTGGGGGACAAAGGGAAAGAAGGTGTGAGGTGGAGGGATACAGAGACAGGGGGGAAGAGTTTTGTCAATCCCTTATATACTGACACATCAATTATGGACAAACACAGCAGATACAGACACACTCCCTGATGCAGATGTACAACAAAAAGAACCATGAGTTTCAACATCCCAAACAGGACCAAATTAGTCACCTGTTACATGGCAATGAACAGAACCACTTGAACTGTCAAAACAACTGTCCAACATTATCTTACCATGCCCAGTTGCCATTGGCTGTTTAATGACAGTAGAGGGCCTATATCATGCTAATAACCTATTAGTGTGATTGGCTAAAAACTAAAAAGGAGCTACCTTATTGGTTCTTGTGGTTAAGTGCATCAGGAAGTGTCACAACATGTTATGTGGATATTTGACATTTGAGTGCTCCAACAGACTATGCTAGCATTAAGTAAGTAGGTACACTATGGAGTGTGCGCAGTAAGTTCATGTAGTGAAATGGTATGCTTGAGAAGATAGAACAACAGGAACATTAAAAGAGTGTGTGAGATGTATGTAGGAGTCGAAATGCTGAAGCACTGTTGCCTAGTAGTGCACAATACCCTTTAAGTTCCACCTAAAGTGTTGTGGTTAAAATGGGTCTACAGTAGGTCTAACGACTAATGTCTAATGTCTATGGACATTCTAGTGGCCTACAGAACTGTTATCAGACCCACTGTAAACCAGTCACTACCCATACGAGCTCATTGAGTTGAAGAGCTACTAATGTATCTATCTACAAAGCTGCCAGAAGCCTCACCAAAGTGACAACCCTACCTCATGGGGACCGAACGTGTGAGGCTTCAAGTTTCGGGAATGCTTAAGGTAGGTGTATGATGCAATCGTTCTTGGGATGGTTTTCGCAGGCAACAGTTAACCTAACAGAGACTCGACGGTCCACCTCAGACATGACAGTTTGAAATATTACACTCCACTGTACTATGTTGCACTGTACTAAGAAGCTAATTGAACTAAGTCTACATTAGAATTGGTAGGCTGCTAGTTAAGTCACCCTTGAATTGGGCACCCTAAAGAGACTACACAACCATATTTTACAACCATGAATGGACCATGAGTTCGGCCACACTGAACACCAGACAAGAGATTGTAATGCAGGAAGAAGTTGGGTCAGGGTTGGGTCAGGGTTGTGGAAGGCGGGGAATAATGGGGGAATAGTAGTGGACAGTAAAACGAGTTCATTCTTTCTTTCTCTCGCTCTCTCTTACTCTCTCTCTATTTTCATTCACAGCAGTTTACTTGTGAATCTACAAATCTTTGGGCGAAAGTGTATACGTGTGCGTTCAGCATTCCTGCAGTTGATTGTGCATGGATCACTTCTGTGGGGTTATAGAGAGAGGGAGAGATGGAGAGAGGGATAGAGGGCTATTAGAATGGCACTTGTAGAGTGCAGAAGGAGGGGGAGTGGGGGGTTGTGTTGTAAATAGCTATAAGGGCCTGTAGGATTAATCATAATCTCATTTTAATCGCTAATCCATGAGATAAAAAGCACGGCTAATTTCATCATCATTTGGTTAATCCCTGGGGTAAACATTTTTTTTCTCTTTGTCAAAAAATATCTCTTCAATTTCGATCACTTTCTCAAATAAATATATATCTCTCTGGCTTTACGATAAGCTGCTGCTAATGTACTCTTGTTTGTTCTGTGGCAGATTCCACACTGGTTTCATAACAGTACTGTGGACCGTTGAAATGAAACCATTTTGGCTCGCGGTCCCTGATGTTTTTTCCCCCAGATCTGTTTCCCTGTGACCAAAAGCCTTTCTCATTAGTGGAGTGCGACTGGAGAGACTAGAGGAGCCTCCACAGAGTAGCCTGCTGCGCTAATGCTAATCAGAGCTGTGGGATACTAGTGGCCAGGAAACTATACAGAGGAGCATCTCCATGACAGCAAGCAGTGTTTTAACAGGCGAGGGAAAGGGAAAGGGGCCTAGCTAACTTCTTCTGGTGAGAATGCCACAGGACTGAAATAGAATAGGACTTTTCATTTGAAGTGAGGTTTTAGACCTGTCAGTGTGTACGCAAGAGGACTAAAGTTGGGCTAATTTGGATTTAAACTGTGTGCTGCTATCTTTTTAGCATGCAGGCCTGTTACGGGCTAAATTACCATGACCACAGTATCCATTTTCTGTTACCCAGCAGGCTTTGCTGCAGTGGAAGCCGTAGAAATGGCTACAACCAGAAGTGAACGTCTACTAGAACATAAGAGTGCTTGAAGAGTTTTCATGTTTTTGAACCTATTTGAAGTGCCAGTGAAGTGCATGGTGTATGGTTTTTTGAGTTTGAGTGTTTGTTTTTACATCATTCAGCTCTATGATCCCAAATGAATGTGATTTGTGTGGTTCGTAAAGAAAAGAAAATGTCAGAAACAAAACTAAAACAAATACATTATTGTCAGTTAATGTTAGACAGATTATAAGCTCTCCTAAAGTGAATGAATCAACCAACATACAGTACAATCCCAGTCTCCCACACTGTTCATTTCAAACCAGTCTACCGGTAGTAGTATTCTTTCTCACAATGCAGATTAGATTCACAATGTACCCTAAGGATGTGCCGTGCTATAGCTCGCATTGGGACACACACAGACATACCATTGCAATTCCGGCAAAAAGTGCCACAAACAAACCCCATATGATTGTACGTTGAAGGGGAGGGGGAGGGGGGGGGCGTAATAGAAACAAATCCCCCTGCATTTCTCAAATTTTGGCATTACCTTGCATCATCCACCATGGCAATAAAACAATTATCACTGTAGCGTTAAAACCAAACAATAAGAAAGAAGTTCCAACTAAAAAGTGGACGCAAAACACAAAGATCATCTTAATCTCTTGTTTCACTTCGTCTTTTTGTTGCCGAGACACTGTGTTTGTGTTTGTAGAGAAAGAGCTGCTGCTGCGCCAGTGGTGCCAATAGGCCTGGTGTGGAGGCGGTCCACTTCCCAGATACCGGTGTGTTCTGTTCCAGACCCTGCCTGGCTCCAGGGTAGTTCCATGCTGGACGTTTTTGGTATTGATTGTTCGGAGCTCCACCGGCCCACCTGAGGGCAGCTCTGGGATCGTCTGTGAGATTCTGGCATGGCTGATACATAAACGTTACTATAGAGACAGTAATGGCATCTTCTCTGATAAAGCAACCATTACAACTGGTGTGAGGAGGCCAGAGTGGGTGTGTATGCGAGAGGGGAAGGAAGTGGTACAGTAATAGTGACAGTATTAGTGATAGTGGTGTTGGTATTAATGCCCTGATTGCAAGGGTATGTAGGACTTCATAGATCTGGGGCATACAGGTGAGGAATCTGGTCCCATGGTGTAGAAGCTGATTGTTAACATACAGAGACTGAGAGACCTAGGCCTGATTTGTGGTGATTGATTGAACATGAGAACAAGCTTGTTTTCTCATTTCAAAGCCATTACCTCCAGCGGAATAAGATAGTCTTTTACAAAACAACAATTGCAAAAAATCTTACAGGGAAAAATTTGGAGCAGAACAAATAATTCCGGGAAGCGATCTGAGTGTGTGTGTGAGAGGCTGCCATGCAGTGTTTCGTTTTCCAACTCTGTTCATGAACTAAATCATTATTTGAGTCTTATCTCAAAGTGGAGCCATGAGCAAAGAAACTGTTCTGTGTGTGGTTGTATTTGTGTCTGTATGGTGTGAGTGTGTGAGTGTGTGAGTGTGATGGTGTGTATGGTGTGAGTGTGTGAGAGACAGATTTTTACATTTTTTATTCATTATTTTTATGCAGTTTTTTTTTCTCCTTTGTATTCTTTTTTTCAGTTTTTGTTGTATACTTTATGAAAAAAAAGCACAGATAACATTGAAAAAGTCAGTGCAGACAATGGATACGAAACAGGCAAGTCTCTCTGGGCTGATGAGGCCATGTTGTCCTTTCTACTACCCAGAGAGTTGGGTGTCTTTAGTCCCAGGTTCATGTTCAGTAGCCTATCAAGTTCCTAGTCTCCCAAATAGGGTGTGTGGTCACAGCAGACCAGCCTCCCAGGCCCCTCCCCCGCCATACTGGAGGAGGTAGGGGGTTCCAAGGTGTATTTCCAGAATCCACACAAACAAAGCAAAAATACCATTTCCAGTTTTATGTTGTGTTTTGGCCCTGGTTTGGTGCTGATGCCTCGAAGGTCACGCCAAGGTTTGTTTTTAGTATCACACAGGAGAAAAACACAGAGTGGAAAACAGAGGTCCTTCTCTTTCATTTCAGGCCAACAATACAAATCCTTTTTCTTTCAGAGTTTCTTGTGATTTCTTTTTATTATTTTTTTTATCTCCTTAACTGTGAGTGCTAAATAGCAGGTACTGAGTTTAGCCTGTGTTTACGGGCCGGGGTGCGTTCGTTCGATGTTCCTCCCTTCCTGCCATATGTGCACATTCTTTCTCGTTTGTACTTAAAATGTTTTAGTTTTTTTCATTCAGTGAATTTTTAAGAAATTTCAGCTGAAAGAAAACAGACCATCATTCTTAATAATAATAGTAATAATTAATTGTCTTTAAAAAACAAAGGCAAGAAAGTGTCGCTGCGCATTTGTTAGTTGTTGCCTGTGAGGTGGCAGGAGTGAAGCTGAGCGAGAAGAGCAGAGCGCCTCCTACAGGAGAGCCTGAGAGATCCACAGCAAGGTGCCTGTGGGTCACAGAGCTCACTCTCTGGAAGTGTCAGACCCTACTCCCACAGACAGGCGGCGCCACTGGCGGATTGCCCACTAGTTCCATTGGTCTCCCTCGTCTCACTATTTTGGCATTGTTGTTATTTCACACGGTATAGCTTGCTGAGGGTTGACATATAGCTGCAGTTTGTGGGTTCCTATACAAGAGACACAAATTGGGATGGGGTTGGGAAACAGCACACCAGAATAAAATGGCCAATAGTTATTGTTGGTTTGTGTGGCCCATTGTTACTTCTGCAAGTCACTGACGTTTGGCGTGTCAAAGGAAAGCAGTTCATAATTCTGGGTGAACCATTTCCTTTCCCAAGTTGCTCCATAGTTTAAATGTACAGAAAAGAAACATTGGAGTGTAAATGGGTCGTAACTGGATTAGCGGATTGGTTTGGCAGTGTGTGAGTTCCCAACCCTGATTGGACAAGGCATGGCTAATCGGATGACACGATGAAAGAGAATTGGTTGTAGACTGTTGAGTAGAAGTGTGAATCATGGAAGTGTGAATAAAAAAACAAGCTGCTCCTCGACTCTTTCACTCCGTCACTCCATCACTCCATCCGTCCTCGCCGACCAGCCGTCTGTCTGGAGTCGTGGCGTCCGTCTATCCAGCGTGTCATCTCCCATAGTGCCTTGCTCCTGGTGTCAGGTCTTAGGTGGGTCTATGAGGGCAGGGGCAGCCTCTGGATGGTGAGAGCCGAAGCTGCTGTGTGGTTCGTCTTCCATCCTGCTTACTTATTCTCTCCTTCTATCTCTCCTTCTCCCTCTCTTCTTCCTCGCTCTCCTCCTCTCGCTCCCTTAGATGTGCCTCTTCATGTGCAGGGCCAAGTGGTCTGACCTGGAGAAACACCTGGAGAGAAGGAATAAAAGAGAGGTTGTCAAAATCTACTCAATAACAGTTGGCATGTTAAATGCATGTCATGTGCAACCAGAGGACAAAAAACTCTAGACCACCTTTACTCCACATACAGAGACTCATACCAAGCTCTCCTTCGCCCTCCATTTGGCAAATCTGACCATAACTCTATCCTCCTGGTTCCTGCTTACAAGCAACAACTAAAGCAAGAAGAACCAGTGACTCACTCAATAAGGAAGTGGTCATATGACACAGATGCTAAGCTAAGACTGTTTTGCTTGCACAGACTAGAATATGTTGTGGGATTCTTCTGATGGCATTGAGGAGTATATCTCATCAGTCACTGGCTTCATCAATAAGTGCATCGATGATGTCGTCCCCATAGTCACCATATGTACACACCCCAACCAGAAACCATGGATTACAGGCAACATCCGCACTGAGCTAAAGGGTAGAGCTGCTGCTTTCAAGGAGCTGGACTCTAACCCGGATGCTTATAAGAAATCCTGCTATACCTTCCTGATGAACCATCAAACAGGCAAAGCGTCCATTCAGGACTAAGATCGAGTCGTACTACACTGGGTCCGATGCTCGTCGGATGTGGCAGGTCTTGCAAACTATTACGGACTACAAAGGGAAGAACAGCAATGAGCTGCTCAGTGACATGAGTCTACCAGATGAGCTAAATAACTTCTATGCTCGCTTCGAGGCAAGCAACACTGAAGAATGCATGAGAGCATCAGCTGCTCCGGACGACTGTGTGATCACTCTCTCAGTAACCAATGGATGACACGATGAAGACCTTTAAACAGGTCAACATTCACAAGGCTGCAGGGCGTGTACTCCGAGCATGCGCTGACCAACTGGTAAGTCTCTTCACTGACATTTTCAACATGTCCCTGACTGATTCTGTAATACCTACATGTTCCAAGCAGACCACCATAGTCCCTGTGCCCAAGAACACAAAGGTAATCTGCCTAAATGACTACCAACCCGTGCACTCACATCTATAGCCATGAAGTGCTTTGAAAGGCTGGTCATGGCTCACATCAACACCATTATCCCAGAAACCCTAGACCCACTCCAATTTACATACTGCCCCAACAGATCCACAGATGATGCCATCTCTGTTGCACTCCACACTGCCCTTTCCCACCTGGACAAAAGGAACACCTATGTGAGAATGCTATTCATTTACCCAAATTCCTTGGTGTCCACATCACCAACAAACTAACATGGTCCAAACACACCAAGACAGTCATGAAGAGGGCACAACAAAGCTTATTCCCGCTCAGGAGACTGAAAAGATTTACCATGGGTCCTCAGATCCTCAAAAGGTTCTACAGCTGCACCATCGAGAGCATCCTGACCGGTTGCATCACAGCCTGATATGGTAACTGCTCGGCCTCCGATGGCAATGCGCTACAGAGGGTAGTGTGTACGGCCCAGTACAAGCGGCCAAGCTTCCTGCCATCCAGGACCTCTATACCAGGTGGTGTCAAAGGAAGGCCCAGTACAAGGGGCCAAGCCTCCTGCCATCCAGGACATCTATACCAGGTGGTGTCAGAGGAAGGCCCAAAAAATGTCCAAAGACTCCAGCCACCCTAGTCATAGACTGTTCTCTCTGCTACCGCACGGCAAGTGGTACCGGAACACTAGGTCCAAAAGGCTTCTTAACAGCTTCTACTCCCAAGCCATAAGACTCCTGAACAGCTAATCAAATGGCTACCCGGACTATTTGCATTATCCCCCACCCCCATTTTTACGCTGCTACTCTCTGTTTATTATCCATGCATAGTTGCGTTTACCTCTACCTGCATGTACATATTACCTCGACTAATCTGTGACCCCGCACATTGACTCTGTACCGGTACCCCCTGTATATAGCCTTGCTACTGTTATTTTATTGTTGCTCTTTCATTTTTTCTTATTTTTCTATTTGTCTCATTTTATTTTAAATGTTTTAATTACGTTTTTTTTTACTTCAGTTTATTTTAGTAAATACTTTCTTAACACTTTTGTTCTTAAAACTGCATTGTGGGTTAAGCATTGTGGGTTAAGCGCTTTCACTGTAAGGTCTGCACCTGTTGTATTCGGCACACGTGACAAATCAAATTTGATTTGATTTTGATCAATAGACAGTAGGTACAAATTGTTACGCATTCAGAAAGGTAGTCGGGAAGCATGACTGATCTGTGCCTTTAGCTAGATGGATGCGCAGATTTGAAACAGTACAGGACATCCAGATGTTGGCTGGAGAACTGTTGAGGTTGGAATGGACACTCCGATAATCTCTGTAGAAATCAGTGATATGTTACCATGCTAGAACAGACTGTGCTCTCCTGCTGCTGATCCCAAATGACAAACCCTTGCAGAGGTGCATATGAAACAGAAAGAAATGTGTATAATAATCTGTGTTTAGTGATTCTAGATCAGCAGCTAGTGTGTGTGTGAGAAAACAAGGCTCTGTGTAAAACGGACAGAGTGAGGATCAGACACGCAATGACAGAAAAACAACATTTGTCCCTTAGGAATACCAAATAATAAATGACATCTCGCTTCATTTTTCTCACATTAGCAACTGAACGTTATAAAATGAGGACATGCCAAATCAGCAACCGGATTGCTCCTTCTCTTTCGTTTATTAAAGAGCATGAGCGATAATTCTCCAAAACGCAGCCGCAAATCAAGATCCCTGACTTATGCAGTTCTGCAGACTTACACCACAGCTAGAGGTGAAATACTATCGCAGAAAGCCAAGCCCTTATTAGTTATGCAGCGTTTGAGTCATGGCAGAAGAGGAGGGTGGAGGGAGCAACGGCCCGTAGGCCTGTTTCGGTACTAATCCATTCAACTCACTGGTTACTGCTACTGTTGAGGGTGATACATAACAGCAGACAGGGAGAATATACGCCACATGTCCTTTAAGGGTCGATTATCGTATTACACTCATGCAAAGCAATAAAATGAATCACAACAGATGTGAATAAAGCAAGCTGGAAAACAAAATGTGGGAGAGTGAACTGAGGAATGAAAAATTCAATTTGCCGACGGCTGTATCCATTATTAATTTGTCCACAGACAGCTCTACAATGTAAATCCAAAGGAGGTGTCTCTCTCTCTCCAGACATAACTAAGACTAGGACACGTTATTTCTCCAGCTAGCCGTGGTGTATACAGGTGGTGGAAGAACACAACACAAGATTTGGTTATGAAAGAGAAAGCTGCACTTCAGTCCTCCTCTCTCTCGCTTTCTGTCCACCTCGTCTATACCTTTCCATCAACCATTATAAGTGACACTTTGGGATCATAGGGCAGACCAGACGCAGGTTGCAATTCAAGACTTCTGGCAAAATCTCTTTCATTTACTGTCTTCTCTTTTTCAACATCTCTCTCTCCTTCCATCACAACTTCCTGTATTAGCTCTCCCTTCTTCCCTTTCAACCGTCTATGTTGTACCTGTCTAGTCTATGTGTGTGTCTGCTAGAGAGGGCCAGTGGGGGCTGAGTAAGTTCCACTGGACAGATGGCCGTCCGAGTCACTGTCAGGGGCCGCCACACCAGCTGGTACGCCCCTGTCTCCCCCCTGCCGTACCCCTCCGCCCCTCTACCCCTCTGCCTCGCCCTGCAGGGGGTCCCAGCTTGATTAGGCAGGATTAATGACGTGCCTGTCCGTGAGTGTGTGCGCACACGATCATGTGTGTATGTGTGTGTGTGTGTGTGTGTGTGTGTATCAGAAAGGCTCAGAGAGAGGCTGAAAGCTCAACACACTGACTGTATTTACTGTTAAACTTCCTCCCATTCTGATGGCAATGTGGTAACACAGCAGTGAGTTCCTCCTGGCCCATCTACTGTAGCCAGGCGTTCCCTAAGGCGCCTGAACAGGCTGCCTCACAGAGGGGAGATCAACGTGCCTGTTTGATGGTCGCGTCACTCACAAAACGCTTCAAAGGCCTAGCAGAAGACTGGGTTGAGTTAACCTCTGTGTCAGCCTGCGTCCCAAACGGTGCCCTATTGCCTTTGTAGTGCACTCCTTTTGACCAGGGCCCATGGGGCTCTAGGCCAAAGTAGTGCACTATGCAGGGGATAGGGTGCCATTTGGGACTCAACCCCAGTCCACAGTTTGAATAAAACTGTTGACGACGACAGAAGAGAGGGACAGATACTTAATGCATTATCGTCCATATTTATCTTATTTTGTTTCAGAGAACAATGTAAACAAGGAAATCATATGGATGGGCTTTTAAGACGCGCTGATGGTTCAGCCTCAAACACTGGATGTGTCCAAAATGACACCATATTTCCGATAACGTGCACTACTTTTGACCAGAGTCCTATGGGCCCAGATCAAAAGTAATGTACTATATTGGGAATAGGGTGCCATTTGGGATGCATCCACTGTCATCTCATTCACACTCAATGTGTTGGCAGCCATTTTACAGCAGAGTCCCAGTGTGTGTGTGTGAAATACTACTAAGACATAATCAGCAGATGAGTTATAGATATTGATCCAGCCAGCACCCCTACTGGTGTTCTTTATCACACACACGCACGCACGCACGCACGCACACACACACACACACACACACACACACACACACACACACACACACACACACACACACACACACACACACACACACACACACACACACACACACACACACACACACACACACACACACTGCAGTGCTGCTCCTTGCATTTCCTTCCTTCCTTCCCTGCTTTAATTTATGTCACTTCATTTCTGTGCCAGAGCCGTGTGTGTGGGAGTTTTTGTGTGTGTGTGTGAATATACAGTGTGTGTGTGTGTGTGTGTGTGTGTGTGTGTGTGCCAGTAGAACATGCATAATACACTCCAGTAAGATTAGTAGACTCCAGCAGTGTTCTGGAAGGGGTTAGGTTTAAAACCCAAACTAGAGGAACCAGGAAGGTCCAATTAGAGTCCCCTTGGGTCCGAGGAAGCACGTTTGAGTGTGTGTGTGTATGTGTGTGTTTGCAGTGGGCGTGTGTGTGTGAGAGAGAGAGTGAATGTTTGTGTGTGTGTGAACTGGTTGCCTGCCTGAATGGCTGGCTTAGCTCACATCCAAGAGGCTGGAGGCTGTGTGTGTCTAAAGTAGGCCTGGCATCTGGACCTGTCAATTATCCTAACAATAGCAGGCCCGATCCAAATAGCCCCATTGTTAGCCAATAGCCAGGATACATTCTGGTAATGAGTGTTGGAACACAGATTTGATGATGCACTCCCCCTGGTTAGTCAGTGTTGTGGGCTTGATTGGGGCTATGGGGCATTATGCACAGTGGCTATGTCTGGTCTTGGATCAGTGTTTAGGCTTATAGTGGGGTGGATTTGGGGAGTGCGCGTGTGTGTGTGTGTGTCTGTGTGTGTGTGTGGAGGAGGAGGAGGAAGGGAGGTGGTGGGCTTTGTAAAGCAGTCCCCTTCTGCAGGGGGATTGCAGCTTGCGTGTGGAAAAACAGGGGTATCTGTCCCAAATAGCACCCTATTCCCTGTACAGTGCACCACTTTTGACTAGGGCTCTGGTCAAAAGTAGTGCACTATAAAGGAATAGGGTGTCATTTGGGATTCAGACAGGGTGACGGCTTCCCGCTATTGTCACCTGACAGCTTATCACTCAGAGCTCCACGCTAATATACATGTGCCCTCACACACACACACACACACACACACACACACACACACACACACACACACACACACACACACACACACACACACTGCTGTCTTCAGACAAAGGGCTGCCTTTGTGTCTCCAGCAGGACAGAGGTCTGATAAGTGTCACACTGTGGTTGCTGTAAGAAAATTAAAGAGTGCCTCTGTATGCCCAAGCTGGTTTGTTTGGTTGATGTCGCGCTCTCTCTCTCTCTCTGTCTCTCTGTCTCTCTGTCTCTCTCTCTGTCTCTCTCTCTCTCTCTC
>NC_034175.2:49022560-49053936 GCF_002021735.2 Oncorhynchus kisutch | reverse complement strand
CTCTCTCTCTCTCTCTTTCTTCTCTATCTCTCTCTCTGTCTCTCTCTCTCTCTCTCTCTCTCTCTCTCTGTCTCTCTGTCTCTCTCTCTCTCTCTCTCTCTCTCTCTCTCTCTCTCTCTCTCTCTCTCTCTCTCTCTCTCTGTCTCTCTGTCTCTCTGTTCTCTGTCTCTCTGTCTCTGTCTCTGTCTCTCTGTCTCTCCTCTCTCTCTCTCTCTCTGTCTCTCTGTCTCTCTCTCTCTCTCTCTCTCTCTCTGTCTCTCTGTCTCTCTGTCTCTCTCTCTCAAGTAAATGTTTTATTCTATTACATAACCATCTCACTTTTTTGAATGTGAGTGCCATCAGCAGCCTGGCTGGGGCTATAGGGGGAGCAGGGGAGAGTGGCTTGTGAGAATGGCCTATTCACAGTCGTCATTTGGTAATGGGCATCACAGGACTGGCCTGTGACTGAGTTATTCAGCAGAGACTGGAGCAGAGCCTGTGCTAACTGCTAGCTGCCAGGGAGGAGAGGAGAGCCCGTCTGTAGACTAGAGTGCTGCTATGCACATGATGAAGACAGAGAATGAGGGAGCGCTGCTACTGGGACTGGGGCTGTCCAAGGGGACATTACAGTAAGTACTCAAAGTACTTTGCATTCTATTGGAGTAATTCATCTCGTCTCTCCTTCCAACATCAATACTGTTCAATGTGAGAGATCGTTTGTTTCAACATACACGTGTGCATGTGATGGATCGTGCGAGAGCCACGTTGTCATATCTTCTCTACTGGGTCAGTGACGTGTGTGCTTGTGTGTGTATGTAATGGATGTGGTACTTACCTGTCGCAGTGGGTACACTTGAAGGGCTTGGCCCCGGTGTGTTTGCGGTAGTGCCTCGTCAGCTCGTCGCTCCGGGCGAAACGCCACTCACAGCCCTCCCAGGAGCACTTGTACGGTTTCTCACCTGACAAGACAGACAGACAGAGGTGGGGGGGGGGGGGGGGGGGGGGATGATTACTTTTGCAGTTACATTGACTTTCTGTTTTTGTGGTAGCAATAGTGGATACCATTAAGTTGCTCTTATACAACACCTGTGTAGTTATACTGTAATGGAACACAATTGTGCAGTTGTCTAAATGACATGTAGGCTACTGATAAGTAAATGGGTGTTGTCTGTATGATTGACACACCTGAGTGTGCTACATCATCACCTGTGTGAGATGAGATTCTCCCAACTCATTTGCTGCTGTTACCCAGTGTGCGATCCTACTAACTAGTTAATGTACCTGTGTTACCCAACCCAGTACTACACACCAAGGGTTTTGCATCAACCAATCATAGACTCCCAGAGCTCGCTAAACAAATTCTTTCAGAGATGCCGTGTTAATTCATAATCCTAAAACTAAAATCACCCGGAAAAATTAAACAGTTTTCTCCCCTCCCCTCCCCGCCCACGCCGCTCCTCTTCCCCCTTGGACCCCCTGTGGAGAGATCTGAAATTCAAATGAAGTTTTTCTCCAGTTGAACAGATGGGAGAGGGAGATATCTATTGTTCACAAGCTGTAGTTGTATCTCCCTGATAGAAAGGCCCTCCGGCAGGGGGTTCTTTTACTTTTTGGGTTGCGGGGGGGTGGGTGCCCGTACCCTGAGGACCAGGTTGTGTTCGGATGGGCCTGGACCTGGCTGGTGGAAGGTGGGAGGGGGCTGAATCTGGGGAGGGTTTTGGGGTGGGTAGAGGGGGAACCACCCGCCCCGGTGCTGCCGAGCGCTGCTGCTCTGGTTGATTCAGATCTGGGAGTGGTAACGATAATTAGGGTCTTAATGGGAAGTAATACCGTACTTCCAGTCAGCCAGCTGCGACCGTCTTCCCATATCACCGTGTCCACCAATCTTCCTAACTAGACTAAAGTACCATTAGAGTGAAATCTAAGCGTATCAAACAGTACACCAGCAGTACGTCCAAATCACAGGCGACAGTGGAAGACAGAGGGTGCAGAGGGTGAGGATAACGGACGGTACCCGTAGGGTCAGAGAGGCTGTGCGTGGAGGGGTGAATGATGGGGATGGTACTCCACAGGACTTGTTGATTCAAGTAATTTATTCTGCTACAAAAAACCTGCTACAAGAAGTGTTGATTAGCAGAAGAATATCAGTGATTTCATTGGCAAAAGTATATTGGAGGTGACCCCAGCAGTAGACGGTAAAGGATGACGTGGTTTTGTTTGACATAATCTCAGAGCGATGTGGAATCTGCGGAGACCACGGTGATGCAACGGAAAGTAAAGGATGACGTGGCGGAGGAGGAGAGGACTGAGTGATGTGAGATGATGCAACGCACCTCCCCTCATCTCCTCGATTTCACCCCTTCATCCCCCCACTCCCCCCATCGTCCATGTTGTAAGATGAGAGGGAAGAGAAAAGGCAAATGGTCTGTGAATGATACCTCCAATCCCGGTTTATTTCACATGATCTTTTCTTATTCTGTTTCCTTTTTCTTATTTGATCCATTGTCTGTGGTGAGATTGTGGTAGTGTGACAGATTGCAGAAACACCTCAGGATCACTTGCTGTGCTTTTCTTTCCGTGTTTTGAATATTATTCAAATCAGCAGAGGGCATTTTGGGTACTGTATAATGACCCAGTACTGGCCTCTGTTAGAGAGAGAGTGTGCATCCAGAATGGCACCCTATTCCCTATATATTGTATACTTTTGATCAGAGCCCTATGCGTAGTGCACTATATAGGGAAAAGGGTGCTATTTCGGAGATAGCCAGGGAGAAGGCAACACCTCAGCACTGTATCAGCAAACACCACTTTACAGCCAGATTCCACTCAACACACTCCATATAACACTCGTCTACCTCTGGGGTGAACACATGAATGCAACACATTCTGAACATCTGTCTGCCTTTGCCCCTTGATACACTCATAAACATTTTGCCAAAAGACCTGAGGCTTTTTATTTGCTCATTCTCCCCCACTGTGTAAAACCTGTAGCAGATGACATCCCCAGACAGTGTTGCCTTGTCATGAGAGCCTGTTAGGCAGGCAGACAGACAGGCAGGGATGAAGGCAGGCAGGCAGACAGGGAGGCAGGCAGGGAGGCAGACAGTCAGGCAGGGATGGAGGCAGGCTGGCTTCAAGGACCACTCAGTCATTTTGGAGTCTTGAGGCCACAGGTGCAAGACAGCAAACATTTCACACCCCTTCCTCAGTAATTGGCCAAAGCTCCCCCTCCTCTCCACTACCATCAGCTCCTCCTCTTTGCATTAACCCCCCCCCCCTCCCTATACCTCCCTCCCCCTCTCCAGACTTGACAGAATGAAGCAGGGTCGGCTTGGACCCACCATCACGGCAACTACGCCAGCCAATTATAACTTGCCGAGGCGAGGATGCATGATGGAGTCGCCTAGCAACCGGCCGAGAGAGAGAGAGAGTTTGTGTGAGAGAGACAGAAAGAGAGCGAGTAAGACAGAGAGAGAGAGAGAGAGTTTGTGTGAGAGAGACAGAAAGAGAGAGAGAGTAAGAAAGAGAGAGAGAGAGAGAGAGAGAGAGAGAGAATTTGTGTGAGAGAGACAGAAAGAGAGAGAGTAAAACAGAGAGAGAGAGAGTTTGTGTGAGAGAGACAGAAAGAGAGCGAGTAAGACAGAAAGAGAGAGATGCGTGCAGCCGCCTGAATCCGCCAGTCATGGACACTCAGCGCCACCAGCCAATTATGGCTCTGCTCTGGATGAGTGTAATACAGTTGCCAGGCAACCCAAACCCCAAAAAAGGGAGCAGGTTGAGGTGGGTGGTAGCTTTTTTGGGGGGTGGGGGAGAGTGTATTTGGGGGTTGGGTGGTGTTAGGGGCAGGGGTAGTTGGAATGGGCAGCACTGTGTTAAAACAGGCTGAGACTGATACCAGGAGCTGCAAATAATCAGCCATTTACAAACTCTCCTCTCGCCTGTTCTGATATGGTCTCCTAGCAACGCACCCCCCCCCCCCCCCCCATCTCATCACCCACCTCTCCCTCCCATCAGCATCACAGGTGCCTGTGTGCTGCAGTTAATTACATTTCCTTAGCCAACTGGAGATAGAGTGTAGAGCCTATTATGATCTCTCAGCTGAAGTTACAGCAGACAGACAAACAGACTGACTCAGACAATTATGGCCCATTTCACATTTCCTAGAGTTCCATCCATGCAGCAGCTCCCGTCTCCCTAAAACAAAGAATCCATTCCCAACACCAGAGGAGTGAAGATAGGAAAATAGTGGGTGGGTTTCTGTTCTGACTGCTCACATTCTAGAACAATGTTCAACCTATAGAATTAGAATCACTAGAATGAACATTCGTTTTAGTCATTCTAATTCTATAGTTATTCTAGTCATTCTAATTCTATAGTTATTCTAGTCATTCTAATTCTATGGTTATTAAACCTCAGTGAAAGGCTGTGTATTTCCTTACCAACTGTTATTGATGGGGCCATCCAGGAGCATGTCATCCTCATGAAGCAAGGGCCCCCCTTAAATCCTGCACTAATCTTAATCTCCCTCCCTGTGTGTCACTGATGTATGGACATAATAACCAAAACAGAAGGATTAGGCTAATTACTGTACTGTGCTGCTCTTGTCTTGTAATGAACATATCGGGGCTGGGGCTACACAGCAGCATGCTGCAGCATGTCTTAAGGGTGTTGTTTTCTCTTCTACCCTTCTCTTTTTCCCCCCTTTCCCTCCTCTCAATTTTTGGGGTGTGGGAGAAGGAGGGGGCGAATGAATGGCTTGCATCAGCTCGCTGGTGATTAGCATCGCTAGCGCTCTAGTGGCAGCGGTGAAACCTGCCGAGTCAACAGCAGGCCTCAGGAAAGGATTAGCGTCGCTAACACTGATGCTAACGCTACGGCTAGCGCTAACCTGATGCCAACACTCCTCTCTCTCTCTCTCTCTCTCTCTCTCTCTCTCTCTCTCTCCGAGGTTCACTGGGAGGCCAGTGGTGGTGAGATACTCCAGGCTGCAGTAGACATGGCTGAATTAGCCATTTAGACCTGTCAGTCTATCAATCCATTGGCAATTACCGTACCACTCCCACCGCTAGCAGCTTGTGGACGGAGAGACTGGACTGCTTTCAGTAAGAGACTCAGAGTCACTGAGGTGAATGAGAGAGAGAGAGAGAGAGAGAGAGGCTGCACTGCATAGCTAAGACCTATGTATTTTCAGCCCGTTGTGGAAGGATCTCACAGGGGGATATAGAGCGATAGATCAAGACTGCTTCTGTGTTCTACTTCTCCACACTGGATTGCAATCTTTGCACTCACACATATCAAGCTGAGCACTTATACTGAAACAGAAGATGTGTTCAGGCAGAGTTGAAACCTAAACCTATATTCTCCCAGGGTCTTGTGTTAGGTGCATGGTGCACCTGTATAATTGTAGATGCATGGTCCTTGGTCAGGTTAGACAGTGTGTTTTCAGGCAGTGTGTTTAGTGCATGACCTGGCCTTATTGGCTGTGTAACCTTGTAATCTCCACCCGGGCCACCTCTCAGAGCATGAGAGTTCCTCTCTAGGTTTCTTCCTAGGTTCCAGCCTTTCTAGGGAGTTTTTACTAGCCACCGCGTTTCTACATCTGCATTGCTTGCTCTTTGGGGTTTTAGGCTGGGTTTCTGTCTAAGCACTTTGTGACAACTGCTGATGTAAAAAGGGCTTTAGAAATACAGTTGATTGATTGCATGGTGCATGATGCATGGCCCATAGTTATGGTCAGGCCTAGGTTCTGTCTCACCTGTGTGTGTCCTCTGGTGGGCCTTCAGGTGGGAACTCTTGGTGTAAACCTTCCTGCAGCCGTTGAACTGACAGCGATGGACCCTCTTCTTGTTCTCTGGGATATCTCCCCCCAGCGACCCAGCCCCCTGCTCGCTGTCACTGTGCCCCCCCCTGCTGGGCGGCGAGGGTAGAGTGGAGTGTGTGGCCACCAGCTTGGCCGCATTCAGACCAACCTTCTTGGCCACCAGTTTGAGAGTGAGCGTGCCGTCGGCCGTGGCGGTGAGCGTCTGCATGGGCTTGACCAGGTGGCGGCCCAGCTCAGGCGAGGAGGGTGGTGTGAGGGAGGTGACGGCACTCAGCTGAGCAGCGTTGACCCCGTTGACCCCCTCCTTGGTGGTCTTCGCTCCAGACTCTTTTCCGGAGGCCTTGGTGTTGTGGGGCTGTGAGGCCTGTAGCACCTTGGGAAGGGAGACGAGGAGGGGAGGGGGGCTGGGCTGGTCGGGGAGGCTGGGGAGGAGGGGGTCCAGGGGGTCCATCAGGTCCTCATCACTGTCAGCACCCTGCATGAAGGTGGGCGTCAGGAGACAGTCGAGCTCCTCGTCAAACAGCTCTGATAGACGCTTGGGTTCTGTCTGCAGGTACCGCTCCAACTCCAGACACGTCTGTAAGGGTGAGAGAGACACGGTCAGAAACAGGAACAGTAGAGGAGAGAACACTCATCCCTAATCTACACATATTATTCAGAGACGCTTGGGCTCTGTCTGCAGGTACCGCTCCAACTCCAGACACTCAGTCAGAGACAGGGACACTCATCTCTAATCAATACATACTGTTTCAGACCTCATACAAAAGTACCGATTTGATTAGCCTCACATGAAACAACTGATCATATCAACCATATACACTCTTAGAAAAAAGGGTTCCAAAATGGTTCCCAAAAGGATAACCCTTTTTGGTTCTAGATTAGCATCCTTTTTTTCTAAGAGTGTATGATAACCAGTCAGTGATTCAGCAGAAATCAAACACTCTGACACAGCCACACACTCTATATCATAAAAGACTAGATTTATATCCAGCTCTGCTAATCTAACCACCATCACACATCATCATAATCTGAGCATCCTATCATCCCCTCTACCCAGTATGGTCCAGTGGTCTAGCCTCTCCAGTGTTGACCATGTCACCGGCTCCGAGCTGAGCCCAGAGAGGGGGATTATTCTCTGAATGAACTGTGCTGGCCTTACTCTTTCCCTCCACTCACCTTTACAAGGGAGAGAAATTAACCAGCCATGGAATTTTTATCATGAGAAAGAGGAAGGGCGGGAAGGGAGGGGGATACATGCAGAGAGAGAGGGAGAGAGAGAGGGAGAGATATAGGGATACATGCAGAGAGAGAGGGAGAGAGAGAGGGAGAGATATAGGGATATGTGCAGAGAGAGAGGGAGAGAGAGAGGGAGGGAGAGATATAGGGATATGTGCAGAGAGAGAGGGAGAGAGAGAGGGAGAGATATAGGGATACATGCAGAGAGAGAGGGAGAGAGAGAAGGAGAGATATAGGGATATGTGCAGAGAGAGAGGGAGAGAGAGAGGGAGAGATATAGGGATACATGCAGAGAGAGAGGGAGAGAGAGAGGGAGAGATATAGGGATATGTGTAGAGAGAGAGGGAGAGAGAGAGGGAGGGAGAGATATAGGGATATGTGCAGAGAGAGGGAGAGATATAGGGATATGTGCAGAGAGAGAGGGAGAGATATAGGGATATGTGCAGAGAGAGAGGGAGAGATATAGGGATATGTGCAGAGAGAGAGGGAGAGAGAGAGGGAGAGATATAGGGATATGTGCAGAGAGAGAGGGAGAGAGAGAGGGAGAGATATAGGGATATGTGCAGAGAGAGAGGGACAGATATAGGGATATGTACAGAGAGAGGGAGAGATATAGGGATATGTACAGAGAGAGGGAGAGATATAGGGATATGTGCAGAGAGAGAGGGAGAGATATAGGGATATGTGCAGAGAGAGAGGGAGAGAGAGGGAGAGATATTTTGACATGTGCAGAGAGAGGGAGAGAGAGAGGGAGAGATATTTTGACATGTGCAGTGAGAGGGAGAGAGAGAGGGAGAGATATAGGGATATGTGCAGAGAGAGGGAGAGATATAGGGATATGTGCAGAGAGAGAGGGAGAGAGAGAGGGAGAGATATAGGGATATGTGCAGAGAGAGGGAGAGATATAGGGATACATGCAGAGAGAGAGGAGAGCTATAGGGACACATACAGAGAGAGAGGGAGAGAGAGAGGGAGAGATATAGGGATACATGTGGAGAGAGAGGGAGAGAGAGAGAGGGAGAGATATAGGGATATGTGCAGAGAGAGAGGGAGAGAGAGAGGGAGAGATATAGGGATATGTGCAGAGAGAGAGGGAGAGAGAGAGGGAGAGATATAGGGATATGTGCAGAGAGAGGGAGAGAGAGAGAGAGGGAGAGAGAGAGAGAGGGAGAGAGAGAGGGAGAGATATAGGGATACATGCAGTGAGAGAGGGAGAGAGAGAGGGAGAGATATAGGGATATGTGCAGAGAGAGGGAGAGATATAGGGATACATGCAGGGAGAGAGGGAGAGGGAGAGGGAGATATATAGGGATACATGCAGAGAGAGAGGGAGAGAGAGAGGGAGAGATATAGGGATATGTGCAGAGAGAGGGAGAGATATAGGGATATGTGCAGAGAGAGGGAGAGATATAGGGATACAGGTATGTGCAGAGAGGACACAGTATACCAAACACTCAGCAGAAAGGTTGTTCTATTTAGGCTGTTCCCTCACCTCTCTCTTAAACCATACCCTACCAGAAAATCTCATCTTTAAAACACACACACACAATCACTCTCTCTATCTCTCTTGTGTTTCTTTTCTGCTAGGGCTTCATTAGAATGAGCAATGCCTTGCCATGAGGGGAAGAAAGAGAGAGAGAGAGAGAGAGAGAGAGAGAGAGAGAGAGAGAGAGAGAGAGAGAGAGAGAGAGAGAGAGAAGAGCACGGCTCACTAACTGTGCTGAGTGCACATTCTTCATACTGGTTCTACAATACTGTTGTGCAGTCACAGTGGTCAGTTTAGATATTAGATTGTTCCGTTTGGCATGTCACAGCTAAAACACTTGGGCAGAGGGAGAGGGGAGCAGAGCACCGGAATGGAGTCAAACCTTCCAGCACTTTAATCCGTGTCATCAGTGCAAATTATAGCTGCCTTACCTATTATCTTAACTACAGAAACACTGTGACACGATGTATCTAAAGGCATGCAGCACTTGTAGGCTGCTCTGTTCCCCTGTGTTTATAGTCAGGCCCCCCCCCCCACCACCGTGACATATTTTTGTTGGGCATCTGATAAGCTTTGCTTTGCTAGTTTTACTTCTGTTTTAGAAGAATGTCTTCTTTTTTCATTTGCGTATGAGCATATATCAAAGAGATTTCCTCGGGGATGTGAATGTTTCAAACTCATTTAGTCTGATAAGCATTGTGTAGATATAGTGCGACGACGCACTAAATAAGTCCTTTGTTAACACTGCCTAACAGTTGTGCTAAGACAAGGCTTTGGGCCATTCCCTTGACCAGCTCCTTGCTATGATTTGTGAACACTTTGATTCTTTCTTGGTAATTCTAGTGTAATACAATCTGCAGTCAAGCACGGCCAAGGAGGGCCATTGTATTTATTGTATTTTAATTGGATCAATCATCACTAATGCATGGTAAAAGCAACACTGCAGGTAGGCCTAGCCATGGCCCTGCTTGCCAAATGACCATTGAGTCCGTTGGAATAGCTCTTTAAACATTGTGCTGCCTTCTGAGTACATATTATCCTCAACTGTGACTAGGCCCACAGTATGGTCAGTGGCACACACCTCAGGGGCTGGACAGGGGGAGGTGATATCACACGCCAGTAGGCGTGTCCAGTAGGAGAATACACTACCTATTACATTTCATGTATGACCTTTACGTTTTTTTCACATGCGATAGGAAAGGTAACACACACACACATTCTGACACATATGCACACACACATATGCACACATATACACACATATACACACATATACACACACACACGCACGCACGCACACACACACACACACACACACACACACACACACACACACACACACACACACACACACACACACACACACACACACACACACACACACACACACACACACACACACACACACACACACACACACACACACCCTGCAGGGGGATAGATCAGTGCAGTGTGGGAGCATGCTGGCTCATTGCTTTGGCAGCTCGTGTGAGTAGAGGGGGCTCAGTCACCTCCATTCCCCAGTTCCGTCCCACAACATATGGATAAAGGTCATATCATACTGTACTGCTGCTCAAAGGACATTAAACCCTGCATTGCCACGTACTAAACCAGGCTGAGCATTCATAGCACTATACACTCCTTAAAAAAGTGTACCAAAAGGGTTCAAATCAAATCGAATCAAATGTATTTGTCACATACACATGGTTAGCAGATGTTAATGCGAGTGTAGCGAAATGCTTGTGCTTCTAGTTCCGACAATGTAGTAATAACCAATGAGTAATCTAACCTAACAATTCCAAAACTACTACTACTGCGGCTGTCCCAGATATAACCTTTTTTGGTTCCAGATATGACCATTTTGGGTTCCCTGCAGAACCCTCTGTGGAAAGGGTTCTACATGGAACCCAAAATTGTTCTACTTGGAACCAAAAGGGTTCTACCTGGAATCAAAATGGTTCATCAAAGGGTTCTCCTATGGGAACAGCTGAATACCCCTTTTAGGTTCTAGATAGCACCTTTTTTTTCTTAAGAGTGTAAAAATATATAGATCTAATATAATAAGATTCATATGGAAGTGGATCAATCATTATAAGACTGTTTATTGGGAGAATAAAGTGGGTGGTTAGGTATAGGCTATATTGTTGTAGAAATTGCTGAGAAGTATGCTAACTGTCTCTTTAGACTTCCAGTCATTGCTCTAACGCTAGTTAGCAATGGCTCCAGAAACTACCTTCAAACTGCACACAGACACATCCTGCACGGAGAGGCTTAATTGCCAAAATGTCACACTATCCCTTTTAACAGTGACAATGTTATGTTAAGTAGGTGTGCCATGTTTTACAAGGCTCCATTAGTCACATACAGTATTCTCCGAAAACACCAGTCAGAGGAAATACAATGACCAGAGGTTGTGTGTGTGTGAGTAATCACCCCCTAAAAGATTAAGCTACCACCTAAAGCATATACAATACGATATAATACAGTACACATAGAACAACAATATAGTTGGAGGTTTTATCTGGTCACACTGACATGGGGATGAATTGTTGTTAATAGTTAAATACACTACAGGAGAATAAGTGGTGGGAAAAGTACCCAATTGTCATACTTGAGTAAAAGTACACATACCTTAATAGAAAAGTGAGTCACCCAGTAAAATACTACTTGAGTAAAAGTATTTGGTTTTAAATATACTTAAGTATCAAAAGTAAATGTAATTGCTAAAATGTACTTAAGTATCAAAAGTAAAAGTATAAATGATTTAAATTCCTTATATTAAGCAAAGCAGCTGGACACATTTCCTAGTTTTTTATTTTTTCACGGATAGCCAGGGGCACGCTTCAATTAGGACATAATTTACAAACGAAGCATGTGTTTAGTGAGTCCACCAGATAAGAGGCAGATGGGATGACCAGGGATGTTCTCTTGATAAGTGTGTGAATTAGACAATTTTCCTGTCCTGCTAAGCATTCAAAATGTAACTAGCACTTTTGAGTGTTAGGGAAAATGTATGGAGTAAAAAGTACATCATTCTCTTTAGGAATGTGGTGGAGTAAGAGTAAAAGTTGTCAAAAATATAACTAGTAAAGTAAAGTACAGATACTACAAAAAACGACTTAATAAGTAGTACTTGAAAGTATTTTTTACTTAAGTACTTTACACCACTGGAGAATAGCAGCGTGGGGACTACATTTTTCCTGTTAACATTCGTTTTATATGAAGCGCCTGTTAAAAGTCTATTGAATGTGGGTCTATGTTTTCTCCCCTCTCACACTGTGACTGGGCCATAGCTCCCACAGCTACAGTAAAGACAGTTCTCCCTCTGTGAGCCTGGACTCCACCAGAGAGAGAGCCTTGATGCTAGGCTTAGATTTGTAAGCCGCTTTGGATAAAAGCATCTGCTAAATGGCATATATTATTGTGCGTGTGCGTGTGTGCGTGCCACAATGTATGTGTGTCACAGTGTGTGTATCAAACTGTGTGTGTGTCCATCAATAATAGATGCTGAGCCGAAGGGGTTCACACCCAGCTAAGAGCCTCTGTCTGTCAGACAAAGAGACCAGAGAGGACCACAGCCATCGCTACATCTACAGCTAACTGTTATTACACCATCCAGCTGGACTCCAACTAGACACAAAGGGGAAATTATCAGCAGTCTGACCCAAATCGCACCCTATTCCCTTTATAATGCGTTCATTGGAAGACTATCCATAGGGCTCTGGTCAAAAGTAGCTCAGTATATAGGGAATAGGGTGCCATTTGGGACGCAACCCCAGCAATATCCGACTTGGTTACTCTCAATGTCTTGGCACCAGTGGCGTAACTTGTGGGCCCCCTGCCTTGTGGGGGCTGAGGGGGTGTGTGAGCTACACCAGCGCTTGGCACCCTGCTCGGGCATTATAAAGTCAGCACATCATCTAAACTAATGGCTTCATATGATCTCATTCCTGCATCTAGGAAAGTGTGTATTTATGTTCTCTCTCCCCTCCATTTTGGGGTTCAAATCTCTCTCATACAAATAGGTTTTAATTAAAGCTTTGGCTTTCATCTGATGCTGTTTGAAGCTCTATCTATTGATGCTAAACTGATCTCTCTCCTCCGCTTTTCTCTCTCTCTATTCTCTCTCTCTCTCTATTCTCTGCTCTCCTCTCTCTCTTCTCTCCTCCGCTTTTCTCTCTCTCTATTCTCTGCTCTCCTCTCTCTCTCTTCTCTCCTCCGCTTTTCTCTCTCTATTCTCTCTCTCTATTCTCTGCTCTCCTCTCTCTCTCTCTTCTCTCGCTCTCTTTTCTCTCTTTCTTCTCTGGCTCTCCCCTCTCCCTCTCTCCCCTCTCTCTCTTCTCTCTCTCCCTACACAGCATGCGTTGATGAGTAATTAGCCACTCAAACGACCCAGCGAAGAGATACTCTTTATTCAGCTAATTTGCTGATGGGTAGCCTGTGTGTGTGTGTGTGTGTTTTCATCTGTGTATGTATAAGAGAGAGAGAGTGTGTGTGCAGAGACTGGTAGCCTACGTGCCAAGAGTTTTGATTTCACTGCAGAAAACCTCCTCATTGTGCCTTGAGGGGCTATGCTGTATAACTTAGAGAGAGGTGCCATCTCAGAGAATACAGTTTGTCCCCTCAACCCCCTTCTTCTATTTGGCCTGTACTGTGTCATACAGCCCTCAGTGCAACTGGCTGTTCTCAATGAGCCGGAATGGAGTCTGTCCGTAACGGGCCATCTCCCCTCCCCTCTGGTGTTCATAACAATAACCCAGGGTGCTGTAACTTCGCCACAGCTATTATCCACCCCCTCCCAACACACACACACACACACACACACACACACACACACACACACACACGCTCCGAACATCATAACCATTCCTCTGTAAAATTGGGACTGCACAATTGATTCATTGCTGTTTATTTTGTCGGGAGCGTTAGGGAAAGCGTTAGGAGGGGTTTGAGTGTTTCTGTGGGAGCCTGCGGTACCTGCTGCACCATTAGCTCTGTAACGACACCACAATTACTGAGGCTGAGGCAGCCCTGCCTGTCAGGGGAGAGGAGCGCTATCAGGGCGGGAGGATGGGAGGAGTGACAGATGCTTGCCATCAACACAGGAGACGTTTCAAATCTCTATCGCTTTACCTTCTCCCATCCTCTATTCCACAAAATGATCTAACCTCATCAGAGACCTCTGTCCATCTTTACTAAGACAGAGGGAGATATATAAAGAGGGAGAGGGAGAAATGGGACAGGGAAAGGGTGGATAGAGAGAGATGGAGGGAGGGAGAGAGTGAGAAAAGAGGGTGGAAGGATAGAGAAAGACACAGAGAAAGGGTAGAGGGAGGGAAAGCGCTTTACTCTGCCAGTAAGAGGTAGATGCTATCTGTCCCAATGACATTTAGAGCATCATTGTAGCAGCATAACATCCCAGTCATCTGGTCTGGAGCCCACACCGTCTCTGAAAGGATTTCATGGATTTGTTACCCTCCCTCCCCTCTCCTTCTCTAGCAGGAGATTGGTTTACTATGGAGCGCCTGTGTGTGTGAGTGTGAGTAGGAGTGGGAGTGTGGCTTGTCTTGGCCCTGCCTGACGACCAGCGGTATGGCTCTTGCCTGCTGTTTGATGATGTGTGTGAGATGTGATGTGTGTGAGATGTGATGTATGTGTGTCTGTGATGCTGGGGAGAGTGACAGTGGAGGGGTCATCAAATCAAATCAAATTTTATTTGTCACATTCGCCAATTACAAAAGGTGTTGACCATACAGGGAAATGCTTACTTACAGGCTCTAACCAACAATGCAGTTCATGAAATACAGTTAAGAAAATATTTACTAAATAAACGAAAGTAAAAGATAAAATAAAAAGACAATCAAATAACAATAATGAGTCTAGGTAATATGTACATGTAGGTAGTGGTAAAGTGACTATGTATAGATAATAAACAGTGAGTAGCAGCAGTGTAAAAACAAAGGGGGGGGGGTCAATGCAAATAGTCCTGGTAGCCATTGATTAGCTGTTCAGGAGTCTTATGGCTTGGGAGTAGAGGCTGTTAAGGAGTCTTATGGCTTGGGAGTAGAGGCTGTTAAGGAGTCTTATGGCTTGGGAGTAGAGGCTGTTCAGGAGTCTTATGGCTTGGGAGTAGAGGCTGTTAAGGAGTCTTATGGCTTGGGAGTAGAGGCTGTTAAGGAGTCTTATGGCTTGGGAGTAGAGGCTGTTCAGGAGTCTTATGGCTTGGGAGTAGAGGCTGTTAAGGAGCCTTTTGTTCCGGTACCACTTGCCGTATTGTAGCAGAGAGAACAGTCTATGACTTGGGTGACTGGAGTCTTTCACAATTTTTTGGTCCTTCCTCTGACAGCGCCTAGTATATAGGTCCTGGATGGCAGGAAGCTTGGCCCAAGTGATGTACTGGGCCGTACGCACTACCCTCTGTAGCATATTATGGTCAGATGCCAAGCAGTTGCCATACCAGGCGGTGATGAAACCGGACAGGATGCTCTCATTGGTGAAGCGGGAGAACGTTTTGAGGATCTGGGGACCCATGCCAAATCTTTTCAGTCTCCTGAGGGGGAAATGGTGTTGGCATGCCCTCTTCACGACTGCCTTTGTTTGTTTGGACCATGATAGATCGTTGGTGATGTGGACACCAAGGACCTTGAAACTCTCGACCCGCTCCACTACAGCCCCGTTGATGTTAATGGGGGCCCGTTCGACCCTCCTTTTCCTGTAGTCCACGATCAGTTCCCTTGTCTTGTTCACAATGAGGGAGAGGTTGTTGTTCTGGCACCACACTGCCAGGTCTCTGACCTCCTCCTTATAGGCTGTCTCATCATTGTCTGTTGTGTCGTCAGCAAACTTAATGATGGTGTTGGAGTCGTGCTTGTCCACACAGTCGTGGGTGAACAGGGAGTACAGGAGGGGACTGAGCACGCACCCCTGAGGGGCCCCAGTGTTGAGGATCAGCGTGGCAGATGTGTTGTTGCTTACTCTTACCACCTGGATGTGGCCTGTCAGAAAGTCCAGGATCCAGTTGGAGAGGGAGGTGTTTAGTCCCAGGGTAATTAGGGATGAGATTTGTGGGCACTATGGTGTTGAAAGCTGAGCTGTAGCCAATAAACAGCATTCTCACTAGAGGTCGACCGATTATGATTTTCAACGCCGATACCGATTATTGGAGGCTCAAAAATGCCGATATCGATTAATCGGCCGATTTGTATATATATATATATATATATTTGTAATAATGACAATTACAACAATACTGAATGAACAACGAACACTTATTTTAACTTAATATAATACATACATAAAACCTATCTAGTCTCAAATAAATAATGAAACATGCTCAATTTGGTTTAAAAACTGCAAAAACACAGTGTTGGAGAAGAAAGTAAAAGTGCAATATGTGCCATGTAAAAAAGCTAACGTTTATGTTCCTTGCTCAGGACATATGAAAGCTGGTTCAATATTCTCAGTTTTTCAATATTCCCAGTTAAGAAGTTTTAGGTTGTAGTTATTACAGGAATTATGACGCGTCAACTATTTCTCTCTATACCATTTGTATTTCATATACCTTTGACTATTGGATGTTCTAATAGGCACTTTAGTATTGCCAGACTAATCTCAGGAGTTAATAGGCTTGAAGTCATAAAGAGCGCTGTGAATCAAGCATTGCTTAGAGCTGCTGGCAAAAGCAGTAAAGTTTGAATGAATGCTTACGAGCCTGCTGTTGCCTACCACCGCTCAGTCAGACTGCTCTATCATATATCAAATCATAGACTTAATTATAATATAATAAACACAGAAATACGTGCCATTAACATGGTCAAATCTGGAAACAATCATTTTGAAAACAAAATGTTTATTCTTTCAGTGAAATACGGAACCGTTTCGTCTAAATATAAGTCTAAATATTGCTGTCACATAGCACAATCTTCAAGGTTATGTTCATAATTATGTACATTTCTGTCAAATTAGTTCGCAATGAGCCAGGCGGACCAAACTGTTGCATATACCCTGACTCTGCGTGCAAGGAACACAAGAGAAGTGACACAATTTCCCTAGTTAATATTGCCTGCTAACATGAATTTCTTTTAACTAAATATGCAGGTTTAAAAATACATACTTCTGTGTATTGATTTTAAGAAAGGCATTGATGTTTACGGTTAGGTACATTCATGCAACAATTGCAAATGCGCTTTTGTTAAATCATCCCCCGTTTGGCGAAGTAGGCTGTTATTTGATGATAAATTCACAGGCACCGCATTGATTAAATGCAACGCAGGACAAGCTAGATAACCTAGTAATATCATCAACAGTGTGTAGTTAACTCGTGTGAAGATTGATAGTTTTTTCTAAGATACGTTTAATGCTAGCTAGCAACTTACCTTGGCTCCTTGCTGCAGATTACCGATTGCTATGAAAATGTGAAATTGTCCCTAATTAATCTGCGATGCCGATCTAGATCTGTTGGGGTGGTATGCGAATTGGAGTGGGTCTAGGTTTTCCGGGATGATGGTGTTGATGTGAGCCATGACCAGCCTTTCAAAGCACTTCATGGCTACAGACGTGAGTGCTACGGGGCGGTAGTCATTTCGGCAGGTTACCTTCACTTTTTTGGGCACCGGGACTATGGTGGTCTGCTTGAAACATGTAGGTATTACAGACTCGGTCAGCGAGAGGTTGAAAATGCCAGTGAAGACACTTGCCAGTTGGTCCGCACATGCTTTGAGTACACGTCCTGGTAATCCGTCTGGCCCCGAGGCCTTGTGAATGTTGACCTGTTTAAAGGTCTTGCTCACATCGGCTACCGAGTTCGTGATCACACAGTCATCCGGAACAGCTGGTGCTCTCTTGCATGCTTTAGTGTTGCTTGCTTAGATGTGAGCATAAAAGACATTTAGCTCATCTGGTAGGCTCGCGTCACTGGGCAGCTCATGCCTGGGATTCCCTTTGTAGTCTGTAATAGTTTGCAAGACCTGCCACATGCGACGAGCGTCAGAGCCGGTGAAGTAGAATTCAATCTTAGTCCTGTATTGACGCTTTGCCTGTTTGATGGTTCGTCTGAGGGCATAGTGGCCGGATTATTGTCCCACTCCTTGAAAACGGCAGCTCTAGCCTTTAGCTCGGTGCAGATGTCGCCTGTAATCCATGGCTTCTGGTTGGGATATGTACGTAAGGTCACGATGGGGATGATGTCGTCGATGCACTTATTGATGAAGCCAGTGACTGAGGTGGCATACTCCTCAATGCCATTGGATGAATCCCGGAACATATTACAGTCTGTGTTAGCAAAACAGTCCTGTAGCGTAGCATCCGTGTCATCTGACCACTTCCGTATAGAATTATGATCAGATTTGCCAAATGGAGGGCAGGGGAGAGCTTTGCATGCTTCTCTGTATGTGGAGTAAAGGTGGTCTAGAGTTCTTTTCCCCTCTGGTTGCACAAATGGGGTAAAACTGATTTAATTTTGCCTGCATTAAAGTCCCCGGCCACTAGGCTTCTGGCTGAGCATTTTCTTGTTTGCTTATGGCCTTACACAGCTCGTTGAGGGTGGCCTTAGTGCCATCATAGGTTTGTGGCGGTAAATAGACGTCTACGAATAATATAGATGAAAATATTCTAGGTAGATAGTGTGGTCTACAGCCTATCATGAGGTACTCTACCTTAGGCGAGCAATACCTTGAGACCTTGAGTCATCGAACACTAGCTGTTATTGACCAATAGACACCCTTCCCCACGTCTCGTCTTACCAGACGTAGCTGCTCTGTTCTGCCGATGCACGGAAAACCCAGCCAGCTCTATATTGTCCGTGTCGTCATTCAACCCCGACTCGGTGAAACATAAGATATTACAATTTTCAATGCCCCGTTGATAGGATTGTCTCAATCATAGATCATCCAGTTTATTCTCCAGTGATTGCACATTGGCCAATAGAACAGATGGTAGAGGTAGTTTGCCGACGAATTCTCACAAGGCACCCACTGTATATCTGTCTTTTATTCACACGAATGACGGGGATTTGGGCCTGGTTTAGGTGAAGCAGTATATCCTTCGCGTCAGACTCATTAAAGAAAAAATCCTCATCCAGTTTGAGGGGAGTAATCGCTGTTCTGATTTCCAGGAGCTCTTTCCGGTCATAAGAGACGGTAGCAGCAACAATATGTACAGAATAAGTAACAAACAAACAAACAGAATAGCACAGTAGGTTAGTAGCCCGTAAAACGGCAACCATCCCCTCCGGCGCCATTGTATGGTGAAGAGGTTGTGTTGAAGCTGGGATGCTATGTCAGTCAAGGAGGCCAAAGGGGAGACGACAGCTGAAACACACACACACACGGTCTCCCCATCCCCCCTCTTCAAAGCTCTAGGGTTCTTGACATTTAGAAGATCCAGTTACAGGGAGAGGCAGTAGATACAGTGCTTTAGTGTGTGAGCTGAGTGCATGGTGTGTGTGTGTGTGTGTGTGTGTGTGTGTGTGTGTGTGTGTGTGTGTGTGTGTGTGTGTGTGTGTGCGTGTGTGTGTTTGTGTGTGTGTGTGTGTGTGTGTGTGTGTGTGTGTGTGTGTGTGTGTGTGTGTGTGTGTGTGTGCGTGTGTGTGTTTGTGTGTACTTTTGCTGCTTTATTTGAAAAGCTGGTCGTAAAACCAGTGAACTGGAGGCTCTTGGAGGCTGATTTCTTACACAAGACAACAAAAGAGTAGAAGGAGCTCAATAAAGAGGTGAATGGCAAATGGAAAGACACGTGTGTGAAAAGTCAACACACATCAGCTCTGTACAATGCTGAGTGGCAAAAGAGATTCCCTTTGATCTGAAACAAGACTCCCTGACTACGTCCTGAATGGCACCCTGTTCCCTATAGTACACTACTTTTGTCCACAGCCCTGGTCAAAAGTCGAGTGCTCTGAAGGGAATAGGGTGCTGTTTGGGATGCAGCCAAGGCCTGGCAATGGAACAGTTTGTTCTCTCAGAACATCAATCTCAACAAAGAGATTTGGTTCTGTGTTCAAGAGGGTCGAGAGAGCAGACAAAACAAGAGATAAGCATCTGAACAGGACGTACATTACTCCCTAGACCTTTCGATGTCTGTTACCTTTCTCGTTTTATACACAAAATAGGTTTCAGAGCCCTTTCTCTCCGCAGCTACTGTTGGAACTGAAACAGCCCTGGGATGGTTGAGGAACTTTCTTCATATAAAGCGGTAACACAGAAAATATTACATTTAGACCACAAAACCCAAGCCTTCTTAATGTCCTGAGGCACAGCTAGTTTTTATTGCTTGGGATATGTCCCTGAAATGCCCCCCCTGATCTGCCCAGGCCACAACCCTCCCCTATCCCCAATCCCCCTACCCCACTGGTCTCCTCCAATGAAATTTTAATCAACAGTCTATGATGGAGTGGGGCCACTCAGACACTCCCGCTGTGTGATTGCTCTGCTCCCCCCACCCCTCCATCATCTCTGCACCTGTGTCAACCCCCTCCCCCACTCCTTCTCTCCCCCCCTCCTTCCAATACTTACAGTAGCCCCTCATTTCCCCCTCACCCCTGCCTCCCCTAGCTCTCCCCCCCCTCTGCACACGTCCCGACACATTCTCTCACAGCAAAGCAATTAGCACGCGAACGTCACCTGGGCAGACTAATAAACATAGGTTATAAAAAGAATGAATAGCGCAGGCAGCGGCAGATAGACGCAGCATAGTGCAGAATAAGGAACATTTAAACAGCTGTTAGTGGAGACAAGGAAGATATGCCCTTTTAATTTGGGGGATAATTTAATCTGGTTTTCCTTGGCCCCTGGCCACTGACGCGTGGTTTGTGCATGTGCGGGGAGCGGTGATTGGGTGGGATACGGAGTGATATGATGGCTGGTTGGAAATGAACGTCTCTCCTGCCGTCACGCGCCAGACGGCCCTTCGCCAGGGTCATTTGTCAAGTCATGCGCTTGTCCTCCAACATGCAGCATTTATCGAGGGTATAAAAATGATGTGCTTACTTTCCACAATCCATTGCTGCAATTCCCACTGACATAGTAGTGCATCATATATGGAATACGGTTCCATTCAGGGTGCAGATGAGGAGTCCATCTCCTGTTTGAGTGTGTTTCTGGATTAAAACCAGAAAGCAAGGCCTCGTTCATCCCACCAACCACACATTCACTACCTCCGCATTGGACAATTCTGAGCGCCCTAACAGAAAAAAAGAATCAACACTTGACTTTTGAATGTTGTTGACTTCTACAATACATATTTCCGATTTTTAATGACATCTCTTGGAGAGGCCACTTGTGAATATACTAGCCTACAGCACTTATGGCAGAGGTTTAATAAAAGGCATTTAGCATTACTCTAATATACACAGAGAACACTCAGATGTAAGATTGCATGGCATATCAGCATTACATCAATGCAAAGTCAGCAGATATAATTTCTAATCCTAACCTAACCCTAAATTATATCGAATTTACACACAGAAATATTTCGAAAGATCAACATTTTGATCAAGTGACAAACAAACAACCACCTGTCAAGGTCTTTGCCTCCTGATATATTATGCCACACTGCCTGGCCTGCACTGTGTACTGTAAGACAATCACACCATCGTGCATGGCCCCAGCCAAATCAATAGGAGGAAGAGAGAACGAGAGGGAGAAAAAACAGAGGTGTGGTCCCAGTTACCAGAAGGAGAGAGGAAGAGAGGAGGGGAGTGAAGAGGAGAGATAAGGGTAAGATGAGGGAGAGCAGCCTGATCTCATAGACTTGATGAAACTTAGTAAATGTAAATCCGGGACACTCAAAATACTATGATATGTTATGTTTGGTACGGTTACATAAGACCGATGGTTACCTAAGGCAAACAACTAAAGTAGGGTGATTGGTCAAGGTGGACGGGTGGGCGTATAACGCAAACATCTAGCAACCCAAAGGTCACAAGTTCGAATCTCATCATGGACTTTTTCATTTGAGCTAATTAACAACATTTCAACGACTTACTACTTTTTTAGCTACTTTGCAACTACTTAGCATGTTAGCCAACCATTCCAAGTTAATTTGGGGCTCTCGAGTGACGCAGCGGTCTAAAGCACTGCATCTCAGTGCTAGAGGTGTCACAACAAACCCTGGTTCGATTCCAGGCTGTAACACAACCGGCTGTGATTGGGAGTCCCATAAGGCAGCGCACAATTGGCCCAGCGTCGTCCGGGTTAAGGTTTGGCCGGGGTAGACTGTCATTGTAAATAAGAATTTGTTCTTAACTGACTTGCCTAGTTAAATAAATAATGTTCATTTTTATTTATTTTTATAAACCCTAACCTTAACCCTAACCCCTAGCCTAGCTAATGTTAGCCATTCTAGCTAGGCTAGAATTCATAACATATAATACGAAATGGGTGATGGAATCCACAAATGAATACAAACAGTACCATATGAAACGTAACATATCATACTAAATGGAGTGTCTTGGATTTACCTACAGAATAATACGAAATGCTCTGAGACGAGGTTGGGGAGAGAGGAGAAAAACACCTGACTGTGAGTGAAAATCAGGAATTCACAGCCACATTTGGCAACACCTAAAAATATCCCACTGCTGACACCACCTGCTGCATGCAAGGCCTCTCTCAGGAAATACACAGAGGTGTGTGTGTATGTGCAAGCGTGTGTGTGTGCGTGTGTGATTCTGTGTGTGTTCATGATTCCGTGTGAAAATGTTTGATATTGCGTGTTTGTGTGTGCATGCATGCATTATTCCATGTGTGTGCATGCGTGTAATTGTGTGTGTCTTATTACACGTGTGTGTTACTTCCTATTGCCTGCCCTGCAGCCAGTGCAGAAGAGGGAAGTCAAATGGCCCGGACACTGAGAGAGCAGAGGGTTGTGGGGGACACGAGAAATAAGGAAGAGCGATTGCACTCAGAGGACTTGGCCCTATTAGTGGGCTAGCTTGAGCTCTGGGTGAATTATGGCCAAGCAGCAAATAACCCTCAGGCCATTCCAGTGTGTGTGTGTATGTGTGCTTCAGTCATATTGGCTTAGCTAGTGGGCTTAGTGTGACCATGCTTAGAGGGGGAATCAGGAATCAATACATCACTGTTATCCCCCCAATTCACTAAGGCTGGGCCTGGGTTCATTTCTTTTGGATTCGCTAGTTATATAAATGGTGGTGGGAGTGGGAGTGGCTTTAGTGTATTGTGCATTGTCTGGCAGTGGCAGCCATGCTTGGGTTGTGATTCTGAGTAAGAAATGTCTGGTGTCTGGTGTAGTGTGTGTTAGTGATGTGATCTAAGTGCTGTAGGTATGTAGGAGGACAATTGTTGTAATTTGAAATGCCACAGAGTAGGGCTATGGTATTAAAAAATATATATATTTTACAAATCGATATTTGGAGTCAAATATCAATATAATATTATCCAAAAATGTAACTGTATCAATTCCCCCCCCATCACTACCACCGAGTAGGAACAGGTCTCATCTGGTGCGACATCAATTATGTCTGTCCTGTTTCATCTCTCCACATTCCTCCTTTGTCTGGAAAACATGCAAAACTTGATAAAGCAGATTCATTCTGTTCTCTCGTTCAAATGATCAACTTCAGATCTCCATTCATTTCTGTCCACCCATAGTACATACAGCTTCAGTAATACTGTCTGATACATAGATATATTGTCTATGGTCTAATATCTGCCATCCAGATCAGCTCCGCATGCCAAATGTCTGTTTACAATATCAGTGATGTTGTGTGTGGCTGGCCAGTACAGTCAGTGGACCAGAGTTCAGTTTATACACAGGGCTTCATCCCTCCTCAGATGTGTGTGTGTGAGAGTTTCTCTGTACAGTCATGTGGAGCAGAGTTCAGTTTATACACAGGGCTTCATTTCCTCCTTAGATGTGTGTGTGTGAGAGTTTCTCTGTTCAGTCATGTGGACCAGAGTTCAGTCTACACACAGGGTGCTGATCGCTCCTCAGCCTGGATGTGGATGTGACGAGGGGTGGCTAAGGATCAGGTCTGCTCTACATCTGTATCCTATCTCAGTAGGAGAACGCCTGGCCGGATGAGACAGCTGTAGGTCTGAATGGGAATCCCCCCATTCCATCCTTTATCTGAGTGACTGGTTGAAGGCTGTAGTACGCACACAACCCTTATTTAGTCACTCACTATCTGCATTAATTGACCATGAAAGTACCCAATAAATACACAGTTAGTGTTCATGTAATCTGGCTAAGTACTTTACTCGTAGGCAGATAGTTAAGCTCAGCTCTGGGGTTGAAGATTAGGGAGGACAGCAACACATTCATTACTGTGCTTCAATATTTACTTTTGCTTTCTTGCTGTCTATCAACACCAAGAGGGAGATACTATTTTAGTCCCCCATGGGCCCTCCTCCATTCCTCCGTTCCTCCTCTCTTCTCCTCCTATCCTCTCCTGTCAAATCTGTCTTTCTTTGTCTCCCTCCTGCACATTGCCACCAGGCTTCTGTCTGCTCTCCCCTCCTTCTCTTCCTCCTCCTCTTCATCTCCTCTCTAGTCTTTGTCCCACGTGCACCCACCCATACACACACACACACACACACACACACACACACACACACACACACACACACACACACACACACACACACACACACCAGGCTAGCTCCTCTGGGAGCGGGGAGGAAACAGACGGACAACAGCTCACACAGAGATGAGGAAAACACAGTGTCACCATCGCAGCGTGTCGGTTAAAGCCATTCACATTTTTAAGAGAAACAAGAGACAACGTCTTGACTTTGTGTCGGTGTGAATGTGGGTGTTCTATCAGCATGTGTTTTAGAGGAAACTGAGGGGATGCGTTGATATCCAAGATGATTGCAGGGTCAAGTGAAACAGTAGTGGGTGTGGAATGGGTTGATATATTGATGAAATGAGTAAATTGTACATTATCCTTGTTGTACAATACTTAAAATATTGGAATAACCAGGTTTAAAAGGCTCATTTTTCCCTTCTTTAAACACCCTGAGTTGTTAGAAGTGGTGGTGGGATCCCGTGTTAGTGAGAGTGGTGGTGAAATTAGTTGTGGCTGAGCTGATGTCTTGTGACACATCTTGGCAGGACATAAGGGCTGCAGCGTTCAGGTTCATGAACAAAACCAGACAGGTTTATTATGACATCAGCACTTATCAAGCCAGGGGGAGAGCAGGGCTGAAACACACACACCTCAACCTAAATGTTAATGACACAGCACATCACACACACACACACGCACACATACACAGACAGACAAACATTTATAGAGATAGCTCTGCCATAAAAGTCATTCCTAGATATTAAATTCTCCTGGCAAAACCTCACAGACCCCTGTATAACCCCACAGTCAAACCTATTCTATATCCATATGAATTATTACAAGACACCATCTGTAGTCTATAATAATTCTACCCCATGGAGAAAAAGGATAATAAAGATGATTATTTTCAATATTGTGCTTCTATAAAATTCATCCCCTCCCAGGGCAGAGGAACAAAGCAAGGCTGATTCTATTCGGTGGTTGTCTGATAACTCTCTGTCTGACATAACCATAACCCCATCCGTGAAAATCGTATTTTCTAACTCCCCACAGGAACACGCCAAACTGAATAAGAAACTTCATGTATCCCGGTTCCCCTCCTGAATGAGGCCTAATGAAAACCCTCTGCTCTGGGCTCTGATGGGGAGCTGAAGGAGAGCATTTATGTATAGTCAATAATCAGGTGTGTGTGTGTCTGTGTCTGTGTGTGTGCATGGCATGTGTGCATGTGCGTGTGTGTGTGTGTGTGTGTGTGTGTGTGTGTGTGTGTGTGTGTGTGTGTGTGTGTGTGTGTGTGTGTGTGTGTGTGTGTGTGTGCGTGTGTGTGTGTGTTTGTGTGTAAAGCAGTGAATTGTGTAGTTAATAGTGAGATATGAGGCAGCATTCCAGCTAGGGGCCAGCTAGTCAGATCTCAGATCTCTGAGGCAGAACCAGCCGAGGGAGGCCAGGCAAGGGACAGGCCTACAGCTACATCAGGGTGGAGATGGTACTGGGAACACAACAGCCTTCTCTGTAGTCTGTAATGTGACTGGACTGAAGGCCCTTTGATCAGTGGGACAACACCATGTGTTATCATACACAGAGGGATTATTTTATACAATACATTTATACTGTAAATCTAAGACATTGTTATCAATTTCCTTGTTGAGTTACCTGATTTTAGACAGAGGAAGCATAATTTTCAATGTACCTCAGTCACTACACAACCCCCTCCTCCCCTACCGATAATAGCGTGTCTGAGAGAGAGAGGGTTTTCCAATTGCTGAGGTAAAACAGTAAAACAGGCCAGAGGCGACAGCCTGCCAGCCACACTGTTCTCTGATCCTGATCCATAGCCTCTTCTCTTCTACCGGTCTCAGCCAGTCTGTCCAGCCAAGGGTCAGAGGTCAGCCTGCTACCACCCAATTAAACCCAGCAGGACAGGGCAGAGCCACTCTGGACCTTGGAGAAGGGTGTGCCCTCCTCGCCTCCAGGGCCCATGTGACCACAGGGTCACCCAGAGTCCACCAACCAGTGGGGGAGCTCCTCGCTCAACGCTCGCTGCCTGCCGCATCATTAATGAACTGCCCGGAGGCGTCCGTGTGTGTGTGACACTGTGCCATCGGGAAGGTGGGCCAGCACAACACAGCGGAACACTTCAAAGAACTGAACAGTGAGTCAGAGTATTGTGGTAGACGACCGTGTCTGAGTCCAGACAGGATTAGCTTTCCTTTCCAAGTTGACTCGACTGAGTAAAGGAAAGTAGATTAGTGGGTCATAAAGGGTGGCTTTTTAAATGAGTATGTGTGTGTGTGTGAGATGTGTGGGTGTTTGACTGGTAACACTGAAGGACAGTGTGTGCGAGACCCTTCCATCTGCGTCCCCAAAACACACACACAGTGACTTCTAAGCCCTGACAGCGTGCAGCTGCAGCTGATGAATACATTCAGTTAATGGAAGGGGGGCTGTGCCTGTGTGTGTGTGTGTGTGTGTGTGTGTGTGTGTGTGTGTGTGTGTGTGTGTGTGTGTGTGTGTGTGTGTGTGTGTGTGTGTGTGTGTGTGTGTGTCAATCATCCTTTGCCTATGTTTGTGTGGGCTAGCCGACAGAGAGAGAGAGAGAGCTATTTCTGTTTGTGTACACACAAAACACACAAATACCCACTCAGTTGTGCTGGGGTCACCAGATCCATGGTTTGACGGTCAGAGCCAGGACAAAGCAGGGGAGAGTTAAGCCTATTCAGACGCTTTATCAGCAAACACGTGTCAGTCCAACAATGACCTCTTGATCCTTGCTGTCCCCCACCCACACAGCCAGCCATCACAGCCATCACCCCCCCCCCCCTCCTCTCCCATCAATACAGCCGTCACTCACAAACACACTCATAAAGCTATACACACACACAAACGCAGGCACGCACGCACACACACACTTGACTTACCTCACTATATAGAGAGAGAGAGAGACAGAGAGAAAGTGAGTGAGAGAAAGAGAGTGAGAGATAGAGACAGAAAGACAGTGAGATAAAGAGAGAAAGAGAGTGAGAGAAAGAGACAGAGACAGAGAGAAAGACAGTGAGAGAAAGAGAGAAAGAGAGTGAGAGAAAGAGACAGAGAGAAAGACAGTGAGAGAAAGAGAGAAAGAGAGTGAAAGAAAGAGACAGAAAGAAAGACAGTGAGAGAAAGAGAGAAAGAGAGTGAGAGAAAGAGACAGAGAGAAAGACAGTGAGAGAAAGAGAGTGAAAGAAAGAGACAGAGAGAAAGACAGTGAGAGAAAGAGAGAAAGAGAGTGAGAGAAAGAGAGTGAGAGAAAGAGACAGAGTGAGAGAAAGAGGCAGAGAGAAAGAGAGTGAGAGAAAGAGACAGAGAGAACGGGACAGAGAAAAAGAGAGTGAGAGATAGAGACAGAGAGAAAGACAGTGAGAGAAAGAGAGAACGAGAGTGAGAGAAAGAGACAGAGACAGAGAGAAAGACAGTGAGAGAAAGAGAGAAAGAGAGAAAGAGAGTGAGAGAAAGAGACAGAGTGAAAGACAGTGAGAGAAAGAGAGAAAGAGAGTGAGAGAAAGAGACAGAGTGAGATAAAGAGGCAGAGAGAAAGAGAGTGAGAGATAGAGACAGAGAGAAAGGGAGTGAGATATAGAGACAGAGAGGAAGAGAGTGAGAGAAAGAGAGAGTGAGAGAAAGAGACACAGTGAGATAAAGAGGCAGAGAGAAAGAGAATGAGAGATAGAGACAGAGAGAAAGGGAGTGAGATATAGAGACAGAGAGGAAGAGAGTGAGAGAAAGAGACAGAGCGAACGGGACAGAGAAAAAGAGAGTGAGAGATAGAGACAGAGAGAAAGACAGTGAGAGACAGAGAGAAAGAGAGTGAGAGAAAGAGACAGAGTGAGAGAAAGAGACAGAGAGAAAGAGAGTGAGAGAAAGAGACAGAGTGAGAGAAAGAGACAGAGTGAGATAAAGAGGCAGAGAGAAAGAGAGTGAGAGATAGAGACAGAGAGAAAGGGAGTGAGATATAGAGACAGAGAGGAAGAGAGTGAGAGAAAGAGAGAGTGAGAGAAAGAGACAGAGTGAGATAAAGAGGCAGAGAGAAAGAGAGTGAGAGATAGAGACAGAGAGAAAGGTAGTGAGATATAGAGACAGAGAGGAAGAGAGTGAGAGAAAGAGACAGAGCGAACGGGACAGAGAAAAAGAGAGTGAGAGATAGAGACAGAGAGAAAGACAGTGAGAGACAGAGAGAAAGAGAGTGAGAGAAAGAGACAGAGTGAGAGAAAGAGACAGAGAGAAAGAGAGTGAGAGAAAGAGACATAGAAAGAGAGCGAGAGAAAGAGAGTGAGAGATAGTGACAGAGAGAAAGAGACAGAGAAAAAGAGAGTGAGAGATAGCGACAGAGACAAAGAGAGTGAGAGATAGAGAGAGTGAGAGAAAGAGAGAGAGATGGAGAGTGAGAGAAAGAGAATGAGAGAAAGAGACAGAGAGATAATGTTAACACGTTTCCCATGCCAATAAAGCCCTTTGAATTGAATTGAAAGAGAGTGAGAGATAAAGAGAGAGAGAGATAGAGACAGAGAGAGAGAGTGAGAGAAAGAGACAGAAAGAGAGTGAGAGTAGTAAACAGCCCATTGACAGCGGCAAAGCCTTTGTGCAATGTTATATTTTGCCCCAAACAAGCGAGGGATTGAGAGCCAGTCAAAACAGCATTCACTGCTCAACATAAACGAGCATTTGATTCACTGTTTTCTCTCTGTTTGCAGCCGCCTCCACAGTATATCCTCTTTTCTTTTTGTAATGTTTGGGTAAATGCATTTGTTCTGCTGGCAGGTAAGGGCACAACAGAGGTCCCTCGACATAATGGGAGTAGTGGATAAAGAAGCAAGCAACCTTTCATTGACAGAACAGTAAGCAAGCACACTCACAACAACCCAGCATTACAGTATTGTGTTGGGACATCGTGTAAGGTTCTCCTTACACAAGCTGAAGGAATGGCTTTGTGATAACCATTCTCGCTGTGTGTCCGCATAGAACTCCACTGACTCACTGAGCTGACTGACCCATCCACAGGACTGAAGAGTCATGGTGGTGGTGTTGTAGTGGAACTAAAGGCAGGGGATTGTTTGGGGTGGGGGGGGGAAGCATTAGTGGGGAGCACCTCAAACATAGGTTCATCCAGAAGAGGCTGGTAGTGATCTGAGCCCAGTCAGTAAACTGGAGAGGAGAGAAGGAGAGACAGAGAGATTGAGCGATTGAGAAAAGGAGAGAGAGACCAAGAGCGAGAGAGAGAGAGAGAGAGAGAAGAGTGGAGGAGAGAGATCAGTTGAGCATCAAGAGATAAAGCTTCAAACAGCAGAGAGAAAGTAAGATCCCTGAGAGTCAGATCCCTGTCTTCCTTTAAAGGGATTTAGTGGGGGTGGGGGGAGCTTCAGCCTCTGTTTATCTTTGTATGGTAGCAGCTAATGTTCTAATGTGGGCCAGCCTGGCAGCTCTGGGGTAATCTAATCAGGATACAGCCATTTTCATTAAACCACCCAGCCGGGATTACTCCCCCTCACAAGCCGATTGAAAGGGGACCCAGGGTTAACAGCTTGTTATAGGATTGGGGTGTGGGGGGGACACTGAGCTGAGTGAGGGATGCTAGGCTAGCTAATGGTGTGGCTGTTGTGATGATGTGTGTGGCTGTGGTGGTGGTGTTGGTGTGGCAGGGGGTCCTATGCCAGGCTAATCTTCATTAGGCACTGCTATGAGAGGAGGAGAGAAAGGGGCCAGACAGGGGATACAACACTCAGACAAAGACAAAACAAGAGGGGGGAGTGGCTTAAAACAAACAAAGAGCAGGGAGGACTGAGGTAGAGACAAAGGGAGAGAGATGGATAGAGAGAAGGAGAGAGGGAAAGGAAGGAAGGGGCATCAGGGGAGAGGATATGAGGGGTAGAGAGGGAAAGAGATGGAGGGGATTGAAAGATGGAGAGAAGAGGGGAGGAAGATAGATAGGGAGAGGAGGGGAATGAAGAGAGGGAAGTGTTTTGTTTCACGGGGACGAGGTGGGTCAGTCAGTGTCGGTTGGTCCTCTGGGCTCTGGTTGTATTGAGATCTCAGGTTACAACACTGTTCTGTTCCAGTCAGTGGGCATGTGACTGATAGGCCCTGTTCAGCCTTGTTCAACCAATCACTGAGTCCATTTCCCTGTCAGCAGTCTTATCAGCCTACTGGCACTGGGCCACAGCAACACACCACACAGCCCAGGCTGGGATAAATGACTTCAGGTAAAGCCTCAGCTATACTGTACATACAGGGCAGACAGGATGGTTAGTTACCTCCTATTACCTCTATAAGAGCTGACAGTTTAACATGCTGCAGTCCCAGTAACCGGATTAACCGTAAGAAGAACAAATCTAAATTCAATGGTCTTCATTTATATCGTAGTTTAAATGCTGAGTAATAGTGATGGTGGTAAAACATGATTCACTGCATTACCGCAGTACAGCCCCCGTCAGTTGTAAAATGTAGCTGACTCACTGAGTTCATTGGAGGACCAAGTCCAGGAATCAGGAATGTCCTTTCTTTAGGTTCAGGTTCAGGTCCAGGAACCAGGAATGTCCTTTCTTTAGGTTCAGGTCCAGGAACCAGGAATTTCCTTTCTTTAGGTTCAGGTCCATGAACCAGGAATGTCCTTTGTTCAGGTTCAGGTCCAGGAACCAGGAATTTCCTTTCTTTAGGTTCAGGTCCATGAACCAGGAATGTCCTTTGTTCAGGTTCAGGTCCAGGAACCAGGAATTTCCTTTCTTTAGGTTCAGGTCCAGGAACCAGGAATGTCCTTTCTTTAGGTTCAGGTCCCAGGGACAATGAGTGACAGTCCAGCCTGTTACAGTGTGTCTCTGAGTAACGCTGTGAGGCTGTGAGCACGAAGTTACATGAGAACTAGCTACTATAATTACACCGCTCTCTTTACTGTGTCCCTGACTGACTGCAGTATGAGACAGCCATACCGTAGGTTGACGAGGGAGTCAGCTTTCCCCTGTGCTCTGTCTGTTATGTTGCAGTACCGCGTGAGTGTGTGCAGTCGGAGTAGTTTAGGTTGCACATTTCTGAACACATCCATGTGGGCCAGCCAAAATGCTCAGCAGTCAGTGACAGTGAGAGGAACCAAGGCATTTTCCATGGAATATTGCTGATCTGTATCAGGCCAGATCCTATTTGTTCACAACAAGCATGGATGTTGAGTCATTTGTTTGGAGATTGTTTTAGAACAAAAACACATGTTTCTGTAAACGGAGTACTAAAATGGATTCAGCTGCAATAACCTCAGCGATGACATAGAATACAAAAGTTCAGGGGCCTTGACGTGATGCAATGACACA